>NW_027197581.1:0-58556 GCF_038502225.1 Cherax quadricarinatus
GACAGGGTGGTGATTGTTGTAATAATAGTACCTTAGAAGGTGGTGATTGTTGTAATATAGTTCCTGAGAGGGTGGTGATTGTTGCCATATAGGCACCGAGCAGGGAATTGGTGATTGTTGTAATATAAGGAGTGCCTGAGAAATTGGTGATTGTTGTAATATGAGTGCCAAGAAAGGGTGGTGATTGTTGTAATAATATAGTGCCTGAGAGGGGTGGTGATTGTTGTAATATAGTACCTGAGAGGATGGTGATTGTTGTAATATAGTGAATGAGGAGAGGATTGGTATTGTTGTAATATAGTGCCATGAGAGGGTAGGTGATTTGTTGTAATATGAGTGCTTGACAGTGGTGGTGGACTTGTTGTAATATAGTGCCTGAGGAGGTGGTAAGGTTGTTTGTAATATTACCTGCCTTGAGGAGGGTTGGTTGATTCCTTGTTAATAATAATTACACCAGGAGGGTGGAGATTGTTGTAAATATGTGAACCAGTGGTGCCTTGTGTAATAGTGCCTGAGAGGTGGGTGGTGTTGTTAATAATACTGCCTGAGGGTGGTTGATTCTTGTAATATAGTGCCTGAGGAGGTGGGGTGGGTTGTAATATAGTGCCTGAACAGTGTGGTGATGTTGTAATATAGTGCCACAGAGGAGGGTGAGGTGATTCTTGTAATATAGTGCCAGGAGGGTGGTGATTGTTGTAATATAGTGCCTGAGGAGGTGGTGATTGTTGTCCATATAGTGCCTGAGGGTGGTGATTGTTGTCCATATATAGTGCCTGAGTGGGCCGGTGATTTGTGTAATATAGTGCCTGAGGAGGTGGTGATTGTTGTAATATAGTGCCTGAGAGGTGGTGATTGTTGTAATACAGTGCACCAGGAGGTTGGTGATTGTTGTAATATTCCGTGCCTGAGTGGTGATTGTTGTAATACCTAGTGCCTGAGGAGGGTGATTGTTGTAATATAGTGCTGACGGTGGTGATTGTTGTAATATAGTGCCTTAGGGTGTGATTGTTGTAACCTTGTAGTGCCACAGGGAGGGTGGTGATTGTTGTAATATAGTGCCTGAGAGGATGGTGATTGTTGTAATATAGTACCTGAGAGGGTGGTGATTGTTGTAATATAGTGCCTGAGAGGGTGGTGATTGTTGTAATATAGTGCCTTGACCAGGTGATTGGTTGACCTGTATACAAGTACCTGAGATGTGATTATTGACATAGTGCCGGTGAGAGGTAAGTGATTGATTTATGTAATGTAGTGCCTGAGAGGTGGTGATTGTTGTAATATAGTGCCTGAGAGGGTGGTGATTGTTTGTAATATAGAGGCCTGGGAAGAGGGTGGTGATTGTTGTAATATAGTGCCTGAGAGGGTGGTGAATGTTGTAATATAGTGCCTGAGAGGGTGGTGATTGTTGTAATATAGTGCTTGACAGTGTGGTGATGTTGTAATATAGTGCCTGAGAGGGTGGTGATTGTTGTAATATAGTGCCTGAGAAAGGGATGGTGATTGTTGTAATATAGTGCCTGAGAGGGTTGGTGATTGTTGTAATATAGTGCCTTGAGGCGGGAGTGATTGTTGTATAGTGCCTGAGAAGGGTGGTGATTGTTGTAATATAGTGCCTGAAGAGGTGGTGATTGTTGGCAATATAGTGCCTGAGAGGGTGGGTGGATTGTTGTAATATAGTGAATGAGGAGGTAGTGATTGTTAGTAATATAGTGCTGAGAGAGGAATGGTGATTGTTGTAATAACCAGTGCCTGAGGGTGGTGATTTGTAATATAGTGTTGACAGGGTGTGGTGACCTTGTTGTATTATGAGTGCCTGAGAGGGTGTGAGTGTTGTAATATAGTGCCTGAAGTGTGATTGTACCAGCTATAGTGCCTGAGAGGGTGATGATTGTTGTAATATAGTGCCTGAGAGGGGGTGGTGATTGTTGTAATATAGTGCCTCCAGAGGGTTGGTTGATTGTGTATGTACAGTGCCTGAGGGGTGGTGATTGTTGTAATATAGTGCCTGAGAGGGTGGTGATTGTTGTAATATAGTGCCTGAGAGGGTGGTGATTGTTGTATTATAGTGCCTGAGAGGATGGTGATTGTTGTAATATAGTGCCTGAGAGGGTGGTGATTGTTGTAATATAGTGCCTGAGAGGGTGGTGATTGTTGTAATATAGTGCCTGAGAGGGTGGTGATTGTTGTAATATAGTGCCTGAGAGGGTGGTGATTGTTGTAATATAGTGCCTGAGAGGGTGGTGATTGTTGTAATATAGTGCCTGAGAAGGTGGTGATTGTTGTAATATAGTGCCTGAGAGGGTGGTGATTGTTGTAATATAGTGCCTGAGAGGGTGGTGATTGTTGTAATATAGTGCCTGAGAGGGTGGTGATTGTTGTAATATAGTGCCTGAGAGGGTGGTGATTGTTGTAATATAGTGCCTGAGAGGGTGGTGATTGTTGTAATATAGTGCCTGAGAGGGTGGTGATTGTTGTAATATAGTGCCTGAGAGGGTGGTGATTGTTGTAATATAGTGCCTGAGAGGGTGGTGATTGTTGTAATATAGTGCCTGAGAGGGTGGTGATTGTTGTAATATAGTGCCTGAGAAGGTGATTGTTGTAATATAGTGCCTGAGAGGGTGGTGATTGTTGTAATATAGTGCCTGAGAGGGTGGTGATTGTTGTAATATAGTGCCTGAGAGGGTGGTGATTGTTGTAATATAGTGCTTGAGAGGGTGGTGATTGTTGTAATATAGTGCCTGAGAGGGTGGTGATTGTTGTAATATAGTGCCTGAGAGGGTGGTGATTGTTGTAATATAGTGCTTGACAGGTGGTGATTGTTGTAATATAGTGCCTGAGAGGGTGGTGATTGTTGTAATATAGTGCCTGAGAGGGTGGTGATTGTTGTAATATAGTGCCTGAGAGGGTGGTGATTGTTGTAATATAGTGCCTGAGAGGGTGGTGATTGTTGTAATATAGTGCCTGAGAGGGTGGTGATTGTTGTAATATAGTGCCTGAGAGGGTGGTGATTGTTGTAATATAGTGCCTGAGAGGGTGGTGATTGTTGTAATATAGTGCCTGAGAGGGTGGTGATTGTTGTAATATAGTGCCTGAGAGGGTGGTGATTGTTGTAATATAGTGCCTGAGAGGGTGGTGATTGTTGTAATATAGTGCCTGAGAGGGTGGTGATTGTTGTAATATAGTGCCTGAGAGGGTGGTGATTGTTGTAATATAGTGCCTGAGAGGGTGGTGATTGTTGTAATATAGTGCCTGAGAGGGTGGTGATTGTTGTAATATAGTGCCTGAGAGGGTGGTGATTGTTGTAATATAGTGCCTGAGAGGGTGGTGATTGTTGTAATATAGTGCCTGAGAGGGTGGTGATTGTTGTAATATAGTGCCTGAGAGGGTGGTGATTGTTGTAATATAGTGCCTGAGAGGGTGGTGATTGTTGTAATATAGTGCCTGAGAGGGTGGTGATTGTTGTAATATAGTGCCTGAGAGGGTGGTGATTGTTGTAATATAGTGCCTGAGAGGGTGGTGATTGTTGTAATATAGTGCCTGAGAGGGTGGTGATTGTTGTAATATAGTGCCTGAGAGGGTGGTGATTGTTGTAATATAGTGCCTGAGAGGGTGGTGATTGTTGTAATATAGTGCCTGAGAGGGTGGTGATTGTTGTAATATAGTGCCTGAGAGGGTGGTGATTGTTGTAATATAGTGCCTGAGAGGGTGGTGATTGTTGTAATATAGTGCCTGAGAGGGTGGTGATTGTTGTAATATAGTGCCTGAGAGGGTGGTGATTGTTGTAATATAGTGCCTGAGAGGGTGGTGATTGTTGAAATATAGTGCCTGAGAGGGTGGTGATTATTGAAATATAGTGACTGATTGTTGTAATATAGTGCCTGAGAGGGTGGTGATTGTTGTAATATAGTGCCTGAGAGGGTGGTGATTGTTGTAATATAGTGCCTGAGAGGGTGGTGATTGTTGTAATATAGTGCCTGAGAGGGTGGTGATTGTTGTAATATAGTGCCTGAGAGGGTGGTGATTGTTGTAATATAGTGCTTGACAGTGTGGTGACTGTTGTAATATAGTGCCTGAGAGGGTCTGATTGTTGCAATACAGTGCCTGAGAGGGTGGTGATTGTTGTAATATAGTGCCTGAGAGGGTGGTGATTGTTGTAATATAGTGCCTGAGAGGGTGGTGATTGTTGTAATATAGTGCCTGAGAGGGTGGTGATTGTTGTAATATAGTGCCTGAGAGTGTGGTGATTGTTGTAATATAGTGCCTGAGAGGGTGGTGATTGTTGTAATATAGTGCCTGAGAGAGTGGTGATTGTTGTAATATAGTGCCTGAGAGGGTGGTGATTGTTGTAATATAGTGCCTGAGAGGGTGGTGATTGTTGTAATATAGTGCCTGAGAGGGTGGTGATTGTTGTAATATAGTGCCTGAGAGGGTGGTGATTGTTGTAATATAGTGCCTGACAGGGTGGTCATTGTTGTAATATAGTGCCTGAGAGGGTGGTGATTGTTGTAATATAGTGCCTGAGAGGGTGGTGATTGTTGTAATATAGTGCCTGAGAGGGTGGTGATTGTTGTAATATAGTGCCTGACAGGGTGGTGATTGTTGTAATATAGTGCCTGAGAGGGTGGTGATTGTTGTAATATAGTGCCTGAGAGGGTGGTGATTGTTGTAATATAGTGCCTGAGAGGGTGGTGATTGTTGTAATATAGTGCCTGAGAGGGTGGTGATTGTTGTAATATAGTGCCTGAGAGGGTGGTGATTGTTGTAATATAGTGCCTGAGAGGGTGGTGATTGTTGTAATATAGTGCCTGAGAGGGTGGTGATTGTTGTAATATAGTGCCTGAGAGGGTGGTGATTGTTGTAATATAGTGCCTGAGAGGGTGGTGATTGTTGTAATATAGTGCCTGAGAGGGTGGTGATTGTTGTAATATAGTGCCTGAGAGGGAGGTGACTGTTGTAATATAGTGGCTGAGAAGGTGGTGATTGTTGTAATATAGTGCCTGAGAGGGTGGTGATTGTTGTAATATAGTGCCTGAGAGGGTGGTGATTGTTGTAATATAGTGCCTGAGAGGGTGGTGATTGTTGTAATATAGTGCCTGAGAGGGTGGTGATTGTTGTAATATAGTGCCTGAGAGGGTGGTGATTGTTGTAATATAGTGCCTGAGGGGGTGGTGATTGTTGTAATATAGTGCCTGAGAGGGTGGTGATTGTTGTAATATAGTGCCTGAGAGGGTGGTGATTGTTGTAATATAGTGCCTGAGAGGGTGGTGATTGTTGTAATATAGTGCCTGAAAGGGTGGTGATTGTTGTAATATAGTGCCTGAGAGGGTGGTGATTGTTGTAATATAGTGCCTGAGAGGGTGGTGATTGTTGTAATATAGTGCCTGAGAGGGTGGTGATTGTTGTAATATAGTGCCTGAGAGGGTGGTGATTGTTGTAATATAGTGCCTGAGAGGATGGTGATTGTTGTAATATAGTGCCTGAGAGGGTGGTGATTGTTGTAATATAGTGCCTGAGAGGGTGGTGATTGTTGTAATATAGTGCCTGAGAGGGTGGTGATTGTTGTAATATAGTGCCTGAGAGGGTGGTGATTGTTGTAATATAGTGACTAAGAGTGTGGTGAGTGTTGTAATATAGTGCCTGAGAGGGTGGTGATTGTTGTAATATAGTGCCTGAGAGGGTGGTGATTGTTGTAATATAGTGCCTGAGAGGGTGGTGATTGTTGTAATATAGTGCCTGAGGTGGTGATTGTTGTAATATAGTGCCTGAGAGGGTGGTGATTGTTGTAATATAGTGCCTGAGAGGGTGGTGATTGTTGTAATATAGTGCCTGAGAGGGTGGTGATTGTTGTAATATAGTGCCTGAGAGGGTGGTGATTGTTGTAATATAGTGCCTGAGAGGGTGGTGATTGTTGTAATATAGTGCCTGAGAGGGTGGTGATTGTTGTAATATAGTGCCTGAGAGGGTGGTGATTGTTGTAATGTAGTGCCTGAGAGGGTGGTGATTGTTGTAATATAGTGCCTGAGAGTGTGGTGATTGTTGTAATATAGTGCCTGAGAGGGTGGTGATTGTTGTAATATAGTGCCTGAGAGGGTGGTGATTGTTGTAATATAGTGCCTGAGAGGGTGGTGATTGTTGTAATATAGTGCCTGAGAGGGTGGTGATTGTTGTAATATAGTGCCTGAGAGGGTGGTGATTGTTGTAATATAGTGCCTGAGAGGGTGGTGATTGTTGTAATATAGTGCCTGAGAGGGTGGTGATTGTTGTAATATAGTGCCTGAGAGGGTGGTGATTGTTGTAATATAGTGCCTGAGAGGGTGGTGATTGTTGTAATATAGTGCCTGAGAGGATGGTGATTGTTGTAATATAGTGCCTGAGAGGGTGGTGATTGTTGTAATATAGTGCCTGAGAGGGTGGTGACTGTTGTAATATAGTGCCTGAGAGGGTGGTGATTGTTGTAATATAGTGCCTGAGAGGGTGGTGATTGTTGTAATATAGTGCCTGAGAGGGTGGTGATTGTTGTAATATAGTGCCTGAGAGGGTGGTGATTGTTGTAATATAGTGCCTGAGAGGGTGGTGATTGTTGTAATATAGTGCCTGAGAGGGTGGTGATTGTTGTAATATAGTGCCTGAGAGGGTGGTGATTGTTGTAATATAGTGCCTGAGAGGGTGGTGATTGTTGTAATATAGTGCCTGAGAGGGTGGTGATTGTTGTAATATAGTGCCTGAGAGGGTGGTGATTGTTGTAATATAGTGCCTGAGAGGGTGGTGATTGTTGTAATATAGTGCCTGAGAGGGTGGTGATTGTTGTAATATAGTGCCTGAGAGGGTGGTGATTGTTGTAATATAGTGCCTGAGAGGGTGGTGATTGTTGTAATATAGTGCCTGAGAGGGTGGTGATTGTTGTAATATAGTGCCTGAGAGGGTGGTGATTGTTGTAATATAGTGCCTGAGAGGGTGGTGATTGTTGTAATATAGTGCCTGAGAGGGTGGTGATTGTTGTAATATAGTGCCTGAGAGGGTGGTGATTGTTGTAATATAGTGCCTGAGAGGGTGGTGATTGTTGTAATATAGTGCCTGAGAGGGTGGTGATTGTTGTAATATAGTGCCTGAGAGGGTGGTGATTGTTGTAATATAGTGCCTGAGAGGGTGGTGATTGTTGTAATATAGTGCCTGAGAGGGTGGTGATTGTTGTAATATAGTGCCTGAGAGGGTGGTGATTGTTGTAATATAGTGCCTGAGAGGGTGGTGATTGTTGTAATATAGTGCCTGAGAGGGTGGTGATTGTTGTAATATAGTGCCTGAGAGGGTGGTGATTGTTGTAATATAGTGCCTGAGAGGGTGGTGATTGTTGTAATATAGTGCCTGAGAGGGTGGTGATTGTTGTAATATAGTGCCTGAGAGGGTGGTGATTTTTGTAATATAGTGCCTGAGAGGGTGGTGATTGTTGTAATATAGTGCCTGAGAGGGTGGTGATTGTTGTAATATAGTGCCTGAGAGGGTGGTGATTGTTGTAATATAGTGCCTGAGAGGGTGGTGATTGTTGTAATATAGTGCCTGAGAGGGTGGTGATTGTTGTAATATAGTGCCTGAGAGGGTGGTGATTGTTGTAATATAGTGCCTGAGAGGGTGGTGATTGTTGTAATATAGTGCCTGAGAGGGTGGTGATTGTTGTAATATAGTGCCTGAGAGGGTGGTGATTGTTGTAATATAGTGCCTGAGAGGGTGGTGATTGTTGTAATATAGTGCCTGAGAGGGTGGTGATTGTTGTAATATAGTGCCTGAGAGGGTGGTGATTGTTGTAATATAGTGCCTGAGAGGGTGGTGATTGTTGTAATATAGTGCCTGAGAGGGTGGTGATTGTTGTAATATAGTGCCTGAGAGGGTGGTGATTGTTGTAATATAGTGCCTGAGAGGGTGGTGATTGTTGTAATATAGTGCCTGAGAGGGTGGTGATTGTTGTAATATAGTGCCTGAGAGGGTGGTGATTGTTGTAATATAGTGCCTGAGAGGGTGGTGATTGTTGTAATATAGTGCCTGAGAGGGTGGTGATTGTTGTAATATAGTGCCTGAGAGGGTGGTGATTGTTGTAATATAGTGCCTGAGAGGGTGGTGATTGTTGTAATATAGTGCCTGAGAGGGTGGTGATTGTTGTAATATAGTGCCTGAGAGGGTGGTGATTGTTGTAATATAGTGCCTGAGAGGGTGGTGATTGTTGTAATATAGTGCCTGAGAGGGTGGTGATTGTTGTAATATAGTGCCTGAGAGGGTGGTGATTGTTGTAATATAGTGCCTGAGAGGGTGGTGATTGTTGTAATATAGTGCCTGAGAGGGTGGTGATTGTTGTAATATAGTGCCTGAGAGGGTGGTGATTGTTGTAATATAGTGCCTGAGAGGGTGGTGATTGTTGTAATATAGTGCCTGAGAGGGTGGTGATTGTTGTAATAGAGTGCCTGAGAGGGTGATTGTTGTAATATAGTGCCTGAGAGGGTGGTGATTGTTGTAATATAGTGCCTGAGAGGGTGGTGATTATTGTAATATAGTGCCTGAGAGGGTGGTGATTGTTGTAATATAGTGCCTGAGAGGGTGGTGATTGTTGTAATATAGTGCCTGAGAGGGTGGTGATTGTTGTAATATAGTGCCTGAGAGAGTGGTGATTGTTGTCATACAGTGCCTGAGTGGGCGGTGATTGTTGTAATATAGTGCCTGAGAGGGTGGTGATTGTTGTAATATAGTGCCTGAGAGGGTGGTCATTGTTGTAATACAGTGCCTGAGAGGGTGGTGATTGTTGTAATATAGTGCCTGAGAAGGTGGTGATTGTTGTAATATAGTGCCTGAGAGGGTGGTGTTTGTTGTAATATAGTGCCTTAGAGGGTGGTGATTGTTGTAATATAGTGCCTTAGAGGGTGGTGATTGTTGTAATATAGTGCCTGAGAGGGTGGTGATTGTTGTAATATAGTGCCTGAGAGGATGGTGATTGTTGTAATATAGTACCTGAGAGGGTGGTGATTGTTGTAATATAGTGCCTGAGAGGGTGGTGATTGTTGTAATATAGTGCTTGACAGTGTGGTGACTGTTGTAATATAGTGCCTGAGAGGGTCTGATTGTTGCAATACAGTGCCTGAGAGGGTGGTGATTGTTGTAATGTAGTGCCTGAGAGGGTGGTGATTGTTGTAATATAGTGCCTGAGAGAGTGGTGATTGTTGTAATATAGAGCCTGAGAGGGTGGTGATTGTTGTAATATAGTGCCTGACAGTGTGGTGATTGTTGTAATATAGTGCCTGAGAGGGTGGTGATTGTTATAATATAGTGCCTGAGAGAGTGGTGATTGTTGTAATATAGTGCCTGAGAAGGTGGTGATTGTTGTAATATAGTGCCTGAGAGGGTGGTGATTGTTGTAATATAGTACCTGAGAGGGTGGTGATTGTTGTAATATAGTGCCTGAGAGGGTGGTGATTGTTGTAATATAGTGCCTGACAGTGTGTTGATTGTTGTAATATAGTGCCTGAGAGGGTGGTGATTGTTGTAATATAGTGCCTGAGAGGGTGGTGATTGTTGTAATATAGAGCCTGAGAGGGTGGTGATTGTTGTAATATAGTGCCTGAGAGGGTGGTGATTGTTGTAATATAGTGCCTGAGAGGGTGGTGATTGTTGTAATATAGTGCTTGACAGTGTGGTGAATGTTGTAATATAGTGCCTGAGAGGGTGGTGATTGTTGTAATATAGTGCCTGAGAGGGTGGTGATTGTTGTAATATAGTGCCTGAGAGGGTGGTGATTGTTGTAATATAGTGCCTGAGAGGGGGGTGATTGTTGTAATATAGTGCCTGAGAGGGTGGTGATTGTTGTAATATAGTGCCTGAAAGGGTGGTGATTGTTGTAATATAGTGCCTGAGAGGGTGGTGATTGTTGTAATATAGTGCCTGAGAGGGTGGTGATTGTTGTAATATAGTGCCTGAGAGGGTGGTGATTGTTGTAATACAGTGCCTGAGAGGGTGGTGATTGTTGTAATATAGTGCTTGACAGTGTGGTGACTGTTGTAATATAGTGCCTGAGAGGGTGGTGATTGTTGTAATATAGTGCCTGAGAGGGTGGTGATTGTTGCAATATAGTGCCTGAGAGGGTGGTGATTGTTGTAATATAGTGCCTGAGAGGGTGGTGATTGTTGTAATATAGTGCCTCAGAGGGTGGTGATTGTTGTAATACAGTGCCTGAGAGGGTGGTGATTGTTGTAATATAGTGCTTGACAGTGTGGTGACTGTTGTAATATAGTGCCTGAGAGGGTGATGATTGTTGTAATACAGTGCCTGAGAGGGTGGTGATTGTTGTAATATAGTGCCTGAGAGGGTGGTGATTGTTGTAATATAGTGCCTGAGAGGGTGGTGATTGTTCTAATATAGTGCCTGAGAGGGAGGTGATTGTTGTAATATAGTGAATGAGTAGGCAGTGATTGTTGTAATATAATGCCTGAGAGGGTGGTGATTGTTGTAATATAGTGCCTGAGAGGGTGGTGATTGTTGTAATATAGTGCCTGAGAGGGTGGTGATTGTTGTAATATAGTGCTTGACAGTGTGGTGACTGTTGTAATATAGTGCCTGAGAGGGTCTGATTGTTGCAATACAGTGCGTGAGAGGGTGGTGATTGTTGTAATGTAGTGCCTGAGAGGGTGGTGATTGTTGTAATATAGTGCCTGAGAGGGTGGTGATTGTTGTAATATAGTGCCTGAGAGGGTGGTGATTGTTGTAATATAGTGCCTGAGAGAGTGGTGATTGTTGTAATATAGTGCCTGAGAAGGTGGTGATTGTTGTAATATAGTGCCTGAGAGGGTGGTGATTGTTGTAATATAGTACCTGAGAGGGTGGTGATTGTTGTAATATAGTGCCTGAGAGGGTGGTGATTGTTGTAATATAGTGCCTGACAGTGTGTTGATTGTTGTAATATAGTGCCTGAGAAGGTGGTGATTGTTGTAATATAGTGCCTGAGAGAGTGTTGATTGTTGTAATATAGTGCCTGAGAAGGTGGTGATTGTTGTAATATAGTGCCTGAGAGGGTGGTGATTGTTGTAATATAGTGCCTGACAGTGTGGTGATTGTTGTAATATAGTGCCTGAGAGGGTGGTGATTGTTGTAATATAGTGCCTGAGAGGGTGGTGATTGTTGCAATGCAGTGCCTGAGAGGGTGGTGATTGTTGTAATATAGTGCCTGAGAGGGTGGTGATTGTTGTAATATAGTGCCTGAGAGGGTGGTGATTGTTTCAATATAGTTCCTGAGAGGGTGGTGATTGTTGTAATATAGTGCCTGAGAGGGTGGTGATTGTTGCAATATAGTGCCTGAGAGGGTGGTGATCGTTGTAATATAGTGCCTGAGAGGGTCGTGATTGTTGTAATATAGTGCCTGAGAGGGTGGTGATTGTTGTAATATAGTGCCTGAGAGGGTGGTGATTGTTGTAATATAGTGCCTGAGAGGGTGGTGATTGTTGTAATATAGTGCCTGAGAGGGTGGTGATTGTTGTAATATAGTGCCTGAGAGGGTGGTGATTGTTATAATAACACGACAACTAACAAATAAACACTCGCTTCAAGTGTTTCTATTCGTCAAAGTGTTTCTATTCGGAAATCGAGTAAATATTTCTACCATGGGTGTGTTTACCAACAAGAAAATAATGTTCGATTTTACGATAAAGTTTTCAAAACTAATTTGGAAATATCCAAAAATGGAGTCGTTCAAAGTAATTCTGGAGTACTCTAATGTATTTTGGAAGTGTTCCAATATATTTTAGGTTAGGTTAGGTTAGGTTAGGGTAGGGTAGGGTAGGTTAGGTTAGGTTAGATTAGGATAGGTTAGGCTAGGATAGGTTAGGTTAAGTTAGGTTAGGTTATGCTAGGTTAGGTTAGGTTAGGTTAAGTTAGGTTAGGTTAGGTTAGGTTAGGATAAGTTAGGTTAGGTTAGGTAATGTTAGGTTAGGTTAGGTTAGGTTAGGTAAGGTTAGGTTAGGTTAGGTTAGGTTAGGTTAGGATAAGTTAGGTTAGGTTAGGTTAGGTTAGGATAAGTTAGGTTAGGTTAGGTAATGTTAGGTTAGGTTAGGTTAGGTTAGGTAAGGTTAGGTTAGGTTAGGATAGGTTAGGTTAGGTTAGGTTAGGTTAGGTTAGGTTAGGTTAGGTTAGGTTAGGGTAGGTTAGGTTAGGTTAGGATAGGTTAGGTTAGGCTAGGTTAGGTTAGGATAGGTTAGGTTAGGTTAGGTTAGGTGATGTTAGGTTAGGTTAGGTTAGGTTAGGTAAGGTTAGGTTAGGTTAGGATAGGATAGATTAGGTTAGGTTAGGTTAGGTTAGGTTAGGTTAGGTTAGGTTAGGGTAGGTTAGGTTAGGTTAGGTTAGGTTAGGTTAGGTAAAGTTAGGTTGGGTTAAGGTTAGGGTAGGTTAGGTTATGGAAATAAATGGTATAAAATACCGACACAATGGCAATATAAACACAAATGCAGTATAATGTGATCCTTTATTGACTACGTTTCGCCCACTGTGTGGGCGAAACGTAGTCAATAAAGGATCACATTATACTGCATTTGTGTTTATATTGCCATTAGGTTAGGTTATGTTAGGTTAGGTTAGGATAGGTTAGGTGTGTGTGTGTGTGTGTGTGTGTGTGTGTGTGTGTGTGTGTGTGTGTGTGTGTGTGTGTGTGTGTGTGTGTGTGTGTGTGTGTGTGGGTGATGTGGGTTGTGGGTGATGTGGGATATGGGTGATGTGGGTTGTGGGTGTTGTGGGGTGTGGGTGATGTGGGTTGTGGGTGATGTGGGTGATGTGGGTTGTGGGTGGTGTGGGATGTGGGTGATGTTTGTCGAACTAGAGATGCTGAAAAAGTGGTTATAAGTTGTGGGTTGTTGTGACTTTTCTAATGAAATTAGTTAAAACGAGAAAAAATGAGGGGTGTGGGTGATGTGGGTTGTGGGTGTTGTGGGTGATGTGAGTTGTGGGTGATGTGGGATGTGTGTGTGTGTGTGTGTGTGTGTGTGTGTGTGTGTGTGTGTGTGTGTGTGTGTGTGTGTGTGTGTGTGTGTGTGTGTGTGTGTGTGTGTGTGTGTGTGTGTGTGTGTGTGTGTGTGTGTGTGTGTGTGTGTGTGTGTGTGTGTGTGTGTGTGTGTGTTAGGTGGTCATAGAGTTTTGTGAATATCTTGATTATAGTGATTTTAGTGGATTTGAGATGCATTTGTGGATGTGAAATGTGATTTTTGTGTGTGTTCTGAAGAGGTGTGTTGGGAGATGGGTGAGTGGATGTGAAGAAAAATGCGGGTGAGATGGAGAGGGGTATGGGGAGGGTTGTAATTAGAAATATGGGGAGATTTTACTGAAAATAAAAGGTAAATGTGTGAATATTTTAAAAAGAAATTATAGAATTGAAAAGTTATGATATATTGGAAAAAGAATGGAGGGGTGTTGAAACTTGTCGCAATAGTTGGGTAGTTGATGCGAGTATAATATCGATTTATGTGGATACAAAGAGATGGGTATGGAGAGGATTTTATTAGAATTTTAGTACTGTAGGGAGGAATGTGTATTACTTTTAAGATTCAGTAAAAAGAAGGGGGAAAAAATGTGAATAAATTGGTAATTGATGAGGGTTGTGGGTAATGTAGTCGAATTAGAGATACCGAAAAAGATGATATAAGTGGGTTGTTTTTGTGACTTTTTCTGATGTACTGTGTCCCCTTATTAACTTTAATGAACTAAAAGGGTTAAAACGAGAAAAAATTGTGGGGTGTTGTGGGATGTGGGTGTTGTGGGTTGTGGGTGTTGTTGTCGAACTAGAGATACCGAAAAAGATGTTATAAGTGGGTTGTTTTTGTGACTTTTTCTGATTTACTGTGTCCCCTTATTAACTTTAATGAACTAAAAGGGTTAAAACGAGAAAAAATTGTGGGTTGTTGTGACTTTCTGATGAAATTAGTTAAAACGAGAAAAAATTGTGGGTTGTGGGTGTTGTGGGGTGTTGATCTTAGTTTATGTTGATTTTGGTGGTGATTTGACTGTATTCAGTGGTGTTTTAGTAGTATTCAGTGGTGTATTTGGGAGTACTCAAATGGTGTTTTGAGGTTATTCAGTGTTGTTTGGAAATGTTCAAAGGTGTTTTTGAAGGTGTTCAAATGATGTGCAAGAGTACTTATGAAGGTGTTCTGAGAGTATTCAGAGGTGATTTTGGGGGTGTTCGAATGATGTTTTTGGAGTATTTAAAGGCAATTGATTGTGTTTTTTGGTGATGTTCAAAGTAAAGTGATTGAGTTAGTTTTTGTGATAATGTGAAGTCTGGAGGAGTTTGGGGGCATGAGTTGTAATTTAATGAAATGTGTAAGTGTAGATAAATTAGAGATGTCAAATCTTATTTGGGAGTATTCAAAATGTTGTCTTGGAAGTGTTTCAGTGTTGTTTGGAAATGTTCAAAGGTGTTTATGTGAGTATTCAAATGATTTATGAGAGTGTTTTGAAGGTGTTCAAGGGTGTTTTGAGGTTATTCAAAGGTGTTTTTGAAGGTGTACAAATGATTATGAGAGTACTTATGAAGGTGTTCAAATGATGTGCAAGAGTACTTATGAAGGTGTTCTTGGAGTATTCAGAGGTGATTTGGGGGTGTTCAAATGATGTTTTTGGAGTATTTCAGTGTTGTTTGGAAATGTATAAAGGTATTTTTGTGAGTATTCAAATGATTTATGAGAGAGTTTTGAAGGTGTTCAAAGTAAAAGTGCGTATTTAACTTCGTAATATGTAAAATTGTGACTAGTGAATTTAACGAAAGTGGATGTAAGCGATGTGGTGACTTTCTGATGTACTGTGTCCCCTTATTAACTTTAATGAACTAAAAGGGTTAAAACGAGAAAAATTGTGGGGTTATGAGTGAAAATTGTGAGGTGTTGGTTGGAGTGTGAGGGTTTGGGAGGGTGGGGAGAAGGTTATTTCGTGGGGAGTGACCTGAGATGAAATAGTTAAAACGAGAAAATTGTCTAGACTTGTGTTGTAAAGAAATTGTGGGTATTAACGAAAAAATGTGACTTTCTGATGTACTGTGTCCCCTTATTAACTTTAATGAACTAAAAGGGTTAAAACGAGAAAAATTGGGATTAAGAGTGAAAATGTTTTCCCTATGTTGTAGGTACTATATCCCCTTATTAACTTTAATGAACTAAAAGGGTCGACAAGATTCAACCTGTGTGTGTGGGGTCATCGCGTGACGTCACTGTCAGAAGGTAAGTGTCCCCTTATTAACTTTAATGAACTAAAAGGGTCGACAAGATTCAGCTTGTATGTGTGACGTCACTGACCGCCGAGTAAACACCCTTCTTAGGTCATTTGACTTGTTTAGACCTGTAGTAAGAGAAAGTACCATGCCTCATAGGAGGAGTTCAATGCTTACCCCCAGAGGGGGGAATCCAAAAAACTTGATCCGAGGAATTGGAGACTTTGATTTCGAAACCCTATAGGGGGATCCAAAAACCTTGATCCGAGGAGATCATAAGAATTTTGAAAACGCCCATAGGGGGGAATCCAAAAACTTGCATTATCGAGAAATTTTTGGGATGGGGGAAGAGAGAGCACCATAGGAGGAGTTCATTTGAATACTTACCCCAGAGGGGGGAATCCAAAAAACTTGATCCGAGGAGATCATAAGAATTTCGAAACCCCCATAGGGGGGATCCAAAAAACTTGATCCGAGGAGATCATAAGAATTTCGAAAACCCCCATAGGGGGGGAATCCAAAACTTGCATTATCGAGAAATTTGGGGGAAATGGGGGTTGGGGGGTGAAAGTGGGAGAAGGAACCTTAAAAATTTGATCCGAGGAGATGGAGAGCACAAGAAAATGAAATTCAAAAAAAATTCGAAAAAAATCGGAAAAAAAATCGAGACGCGGGGGCGATCCGGACGACGCTGCAGAAGGCGCAGCAGAAGGCGTGCGCGGGGGTCGCGAATGGCGCGGGCGGGCGTGCGGGCGGGCGCGCGGCGCGACGGGGGGTCGCGAAGGGGGGTCGTGGGCGGGGGGGCTCGTGGGCGGGGGTCGTGGGCGGGGGTTGAGGGTGAGGTAGTCTCGAGGGCGAGGTCAAGGTCAAACCGGAAGTAACACCTAGGTGTGAAAAGGGGACCCTCCAGCTGCTGGCCCTAGACCGGATACACCGCTCAGTGGAAGGCCCTAGACCGGATACACCGCTCAGAGGAAGGCCCTAAACCAGATACACCGCTCAGAGGAAGGCCCTAAACCGGATACACCGGTCAGAGGAAAAAATGACTACTTATATACATATATATATATTTATATATATATATATATATATATATATATATATATATATATATATATATATATATTCTATGTGAACATTTATTAATAAACAAAATACATTTACAGAAAAAAACATAAACATGAATACAATGGCACAATGTATCAAAGATGATGAATTTCCTCCAGCTCCTCCGAGGCTGGACGTGAACCAAGTATGCAGCAAGCATTTCCCCTCTGGATGGCGACGCTGAGGCGCTGGAACATGAAAGTGGCTGCCCTTGGGTCCCTGGTGGTGTCGATGAGTCTGGAACCCAATTCTTTAAGGAAACGTGTGGCATTTTTTCCCCATGATCCCAAGGTCTCTGATCCCACTGGGACAAATTGATACTGTTGGCTAATGTCCCTGTACTTGCTGATCTTGTACTCCTCCCTGTGGTCAGCAGCTCCTCCCTGTCGCCCCACACTGCGATGGATATAGGTGTCAGCCAGTGTGGACACACAGGTATAGTCCCATGCTAAGAGCTTGCCATTCTTCCAAGGATAGATGGTGATCCCGTCGGGGCGGTTTGCTGGGTTGTGGGTATTGTTTGCTGCAAGTGATCGTGGCTCCCTCTCGGCAGGGCATCCAGCTGTAGCAAGGGTTCTCTTAATGATGTCGTTGACCTCATTGTGTCTTGCATGCCAGCCCTTGGTTTTGGAACAGTTAAGACCATGTAGACCATATTGGTCTGCTTGCACTTCGCCGCAAATACACATATATTCTGTGTGAATTGGGGCGGCAAGGCGCAGAGCCACTGCAATACGGAGGGTCTTAGGGTCGAGTCGCGTTCCCATTGCCGATATGGGAACTGTTTGGAGGAAGTCCCCGGAGTGAGGTGCACTCACAGCCTGGAGACGGGCAATCTCCCTATCTGATGTTGCAGCCCTGAGCATGTTGGCAAGCACCTTTTCAGCAATTGGGCTATCCCAGCTTGACTGTTTGTGAGCCAGTGCTGCACTAGGGTTTGGTGCTGGAGCAGCAAGAGTCTCCCATTCGGTGATGGCACTGACATAGCTAGGGTCTTCTATTCCTGCTGAGTCACTGATGGTGTCAGGAAGAATTTGTCTTATCAACTCGTTTGATGCAGTGGAAGAGGATAGGAAAGCTGGTAGAGCAATCTGGGAGGATCTGCGTACTCCTAGCCCTCCAAGCCTGACCGGAAGTGAGGCTTGCAACCACTGTCCATCGTCAAGGGAAAGATTCAATACACTCTCTAGCATGGCCTTCAGGAGAGAGTCATATTCCTTGAGTTTTGGACTGCTGAAGGCTGGGGAGCATCTCAGAAAATAGGTAAGTTTTGGGGTTGACAGGCACCTGGTGAGTAGGTAGAAGGCATCGTGTGTGTCAATGTCTTTCATCCTGCTTTCCATCGTCCGGAGGTCTGAGACTTTTTTTCCTAGGATCAGATCGATGGCATTGGACCCTAGAGGAGCACCGAGGAGAGTGCTATTGGCTGGATCAATGGCTCGTGCTCCTGGTAAAACGGTACTAATATTCTGGATCAACTGTTGATTGGTAGAAACTATTTCACATTTGGTGGGGTTTAAAGAAAGGCCCAGGCTTTCTCCCATGTCTTTAATTTTACTGATGTCCTCCAGGAGAGATTCTGTTGTGCCAGCTAGGGTACCGTCGTCCAGGAACCAGATATTGAGCTCGCTGGAGAGTGCCTCCGTGACTTCCTTGATGACCAAACAAAATAGAAAGGGGGCGAGAGGGTCCCCCTGTTGCACGCCCTCACACGAGTCAATTTCATGGTCCCCAAACAATAGTTTGGAAGTCACACTATAACACGATTCTATGAAGGGATAAAGGGAAGGGAAGTTTCTATAAACTGCTTGGAGAGCAGCATCCCTTCTGACTGAGTTGAAAGCATTGGCAAAGTCCAATTTGACCAAGGCTTTTTCATAGGACATGTTTTTGATATATACTCGTGCTGCGTGGGCAGCTGCTTCACAGCCCTGTTGAACGCCGAAACCGAGCTGAGTTGGTTTCAGCATTGCAGCAGCCTCTTGACTCACCCTTCTTACTGCAGCCTTGGCGACTAGGCGCCGAAGGGTGTTACCCACTGCAATGGGCCTGATTCCGCCATCCTTTTTCCGGAGGGCACACAATGAGGCACCAAAGAAAAAAGGTCTGATGGCCTCTGGGACACCGCCAGCCAGGCACAGGTTGGAAAATTTGGTGAGTTCAGACAGCAGCCTCTCTGAAACCTCACCAAGTGCTGGATTGAGTATTTGTTTTAAGTGTTGAGGCCTTAAACCGGTGAAACCTCCTGCTGAACCCTGTGGAAATGACATAGCAGCTTTATACACATCAGCATCCTGTAAGGTTAGATGTTCTTCGCCTGCTGCAATGTCAGGGAGGTCAATGTTGGTACTGGGAGCCCTGGGTGGATGTTTGTCCTTCAGAGCTTGCGCCGTGTTGACGTCCTTGGGAGCGATGGTATCCTCACTGGTTATAAGTCTCAAAGCTCCAATAGTATTACCCTCTTCTATTTTTTTGCTAATTTGGGCTCTGATTTTTGAGGTGTCGGGTGTCCTGTTGTTGGCATTTGCCCGGCGGGTGTTTGTCGCCCTAGGGGGGAGACGGACGAGGTTGTCATCCCTTGGGAATGCATTTATTGCCCTAATAACATGTGTTGCTAGTGACTTGTCCCTCCTTGGTGGGACAGCCAAACAGGCATTGCCAAAAAGCAGCAAGTTGTGCCAGGATCTGTTGTTTGAAGGAGCATCGTTGACTTTCTTCAGAAGGTCAGTGAATTTGCTAGCAGCTTGAGGGCGAGCTGCTTTGGGGATGTGTGTCAGAGTCCTGGTGGATGTTAATTTGATTGCAGATTTGAGGTCCTCTGTAGAGGTGAAGTCACGGTAGCTGTCAGCCCTGTCTGCTGGGGGAGGCTGTTGGTTGTTCTCATTTGGAGCTCTCCTGGAGCCTAGGCATCTATTGTGTGCACGGATGTTGCCAGATGTGGGATTGAGTGCACATTCCCTGTGGCACACCCGGCAAATGCCTCGTGAACGACAGCTTTGGCTCTGTCGTGAAGATTCCTGGGAACCCGCGACTACTTGTGACATTGCTGATATCGTGGGGGTGGGAGGGCGCCAGCTGTGGGGTGACGGGTGAAGGGCAGCATGGATGCATGGGGGATGAGGGTGGGGGAGTAGCGAGCGGCGGAACTTGTAATTGGTGGGGCACTAAACGGCAACACCCTTGGTCAGGAAGTCATTGGGCCTAGGCTGGGATGAGGGGAGAGGATCTGGGATGGGGGAGGGGGGAGGGAGTGGCCCTGTGTGTTCGCTCAAGACGCATTTGGAGCTCTCCTGGAGCCTAGGCATCTATTGTGTGCACGGATGTTGCCAGATGTGGGATTGAGTGCACATTCCCTGTGGCACACCCGGCAAATGCCTCGTGAACGACAGCTTTGGCTCTGTCGTGAAGATTCCTGGGAACCCGCGACTACTTGTGACATTGCTGATATCGTGGGGGTGGGAGGGCGCCAGCTGTGGGGTGACGGGTGAAGGGCAGCATGGATGCATGGGGGATGAGGGTGGGGGAGTAGCGAGCGGCGGAACTTGTAATTGGTGGGGCACTAAACGGCAACACCCTTGGTCAGGAAGTCATTGGGCCTAGGCTGGGATGAGGGGAGGGGATCTGGGATGGGGGAGGGGGGAGGGAGTGGCCCTGTGTGTTCGCTCAAGACGCACATCACTGACTAACTTTTGCTAATTGTTATACACTTATTGTTCCATTTAGAAAAAAACCCTCGCCATTTGGCACACTAATCACCATGCTCACACTATTAACCGAGGTGTTCTGTTCACCATCCAATGACCATGTCGTGGGTGGCCACTTCCTTCCCCAACCCACGACCCCGGCCGATCAGATGTAAACAAAACCTCCTCCACACCTCCACTGCCAGGATCCCCTCACCACCGCTACTTCCCAAATCCCAACATGCACACTGCACTTTCACTGATACAGAAGCAATGGTCCGATGTAGAGGTTTGTCACAACTCTGTGATCTCCGGTCGATACTCACGATGATGTCTGCCGAAACTGGCCCGCGTAAACCATGTTGGTTCCTGGTTTACACACACAATGTATGGAGCACCACACACTGGCTCCCTCCCTCCACGCCGGCAATATATATATATATGTCTATATATATATATATATGTATATATATATATATATATATATGTATATATATATATATATATATATATATATATATATATATATATATATATATATATATGTATATATGTATATATATATATGTATATATGTATATATATATATATGTATATATGTATATATATATATATATATGTATATATATATATATATATATATATATATATATATATATACATATATATATATATATACATATATATATATATATATATATATATATATATACATATATACATATATATATATACATATATACATATATATATATACATATATACATATATATATATATGTATATATATATATGTATATATGTATATATATATATGTATATATGTATATATATATATGTATATATATATATATATATATATATATATATATATATATATATATATATATATATATATATATTTATATATATATATATATATACATATATATATATATATATATATATATATATATATACATATATATATATCTATACATATATATATATATAGATATACATATATATATAGCTACTCAAGACAGAATATGACTCAGTTTTTAGCAAGCCGCTAACCAGACTGAGAGTCGAAGATCAAAATGAATTTTTTATGAGAGAGCCACAGAATTTGGTTAACACAAGCCTATCTGATGTTATCCTGACGCCAAATGACTTCGAACAGGCGATAAATGACATGCCCATGCACTCTGTCCCAGGGCCAGACTCACGGAACTCCGTGTTCATCAAGAACTGCAAGAAGCTCCTATCACGAGCTTTTACCATCCTATGGAGAGGGAGCATGGACACGGGGGTAGCCCCACAGTTACTAAAAATAACAGACATAGCCCCACTCCACAAAGGGGGCAGTAAAGCAACAGCAAAGAACTACAGACAGATAGCACTAACATGACGTTGAGTATATACGAATCTGTAGTGGAGGGAAGGTGGGGTAGGGGTTGGCCTAGGAAAGGTTGGAGGGAGAGGGTAAAGGAGGTTTTGTGTGCGAGGGGCTTGGACTTCCAACATGCGTGCGTGAGCGTGTTAGATAGGAGCAAATGGAGACAAATGGATTTTAGGACTTGGCGTGCTGTTGGAGTTTAAGCAAGGTAACATGAAGGGATTCAGGGAAACCAGCAGGCCGGACTTGAGTCCTGGTGATGGGAAGCACGGTGTCTGCACCATGAAGGAGGGGTGATAATGTTGCAGTTTATAACTGTAGTGTAAGCATGACTCTGGCAAGACAGTGATGGAGTGAATGATGATGAAAGTTTTTCTTTTTCGGGCCACCCTGCCTTGGTGGGAAACAGCCCCTATCACGAGCCTTTTCCAGCCTATGGAGAGGGAGCATGGACACGGGGGTCGTCCCACAGTTACTAAAAACAACAGACATAGCCCCACTCCACAAAGGGGGCAGTAAAGCAACAGCAAAGAACTACAGACCAATAGCACTAACATCCCATATCATAAAAATCTTTGAAAGGGTCCTAAGAAGCAAGATCACCACCCATCTAGAAACCCATCAGTTGCACAACCCAGGGCAACATGGGTTTAGAACAGGTCGCTCCTGTCTGTCTCAACTATTGGATCACTACGACAAGGTCCTAAATGCACTAGAAGACAAAAAGAATGCAGATGTAATATATGCAGACTTTGCAAAAGCCTTCGACAAGTGTGACCATGGCATAATAGCGCACAAAATGCGTGCTAAAGGAATAACAGGAAAAGTCGGTCGATGGATCTATAATTTCCTCACTAACAGAACACAGAGAGTAGTCGTCAACAGAGTAAAGTCCGAGGCAGCTACGGTGAAAAGCTCTGTTCCACAAGGCACAGTACTCGCTTCCATCTTTTTCCTCATCCTCATATCCGACATAGACAAGGATGTCAGCCACAGCACCGTGTCTTCCTTTCCAGATGACACCCGAATCTGCATGACAGTGTCTTCCATTGCAGACACTGCAAGACTCCAGGCGGACATCAACCAAATCTTTCAGTGGGCTGCAGAAAACAATATGAAGTTCAACGATGAGAAATTTCAATTACTCAGATATGGTAAACATGAGGAAATTAAATCTTCATCAGAGTACAAAACAAATTCTGGCAACAAAATAGAGCGAAACACCAACGTCAAAGACCTGGGAGTGATCATGTCGGAGGATCACCTCACATTGTATCTCGCATCTGCTAGAAAAATGACAGGATGGATAATGAGAACCTTCAAAACTAGGGAGGCCAAGCCCATGATGACACTCTTCAGGTCACTTGTTCTATCTAGGCTGGAATATTGCTGCACACTAACAGCACCTTTTAAGGCAGGTGAAATTGCCGACCTAGAAAATGTACAGAGAACTTTCACGGCGCGCATAACGGAGATAAAACACCTCAATTACTGGGAGCGCTTGAGGTTCCTAAACCTGTATTCCCTGGAACGCAGGAGGGAGAGATACATGATTATATACACCTGGAAAATCCTAGAGGGACTAGTACCGAACTTGCACACGAAAATCACTCACTACGAAAGCAAAAGACTTGGCAGACGATGCACCATCCCCCCAATGAAAAGCAGGGGTGTCACTAGCACGTTAAGAGACCATACAATAAGTGTCAGGGGCCCGAGACTGTTCAACTGCCTCCCAGCACACATAAGGGGGATTACCAACAGACCCCTGGCAGTCTTCAAGCTGGCACTGGACAAGCACCTAAAGTCAGTTCCTGATCAGCCGGGCTGTGACTCGTACGTTGGTTTGCGTGCAGCCAGCAGCAACAGCCTGGTTGATCAGGCTCTGATCCACCAGGAGGCCTGGTCACAGACCGGGCCGCGGGGGCGTTGACCCCCGGAACTCTCTCCAGGTAAACTCCAGGTAAACTCCAGGTATATATATATATATATTTATATATATATATATATATATATATATATATATATATATATATATATATATATATATATATATATATATATATATATATATATATATATATATATATATATATATATATATATATATATATATATATATATATGTATATATATATATATACAATATATATGTGTATTCAAAAGGGATAACTTACCTGTATTTGACAGGAATGGCGACAAACGTCATGCCGACCATTGGCATTGCAGGAATAAAGAGCCCTATAAAGGCTAGACCAAACACATACTTCTGGTATCTGCCAAAATGGCCTAAAGAGTCACTGATGCCTTCGAAATCCATCGTCGATTCCTTTTCTTTACTCTTTTCCTGGAAATTCCTTCACATTCTGTAAATTTGGTCTCTTTTAGTCATGCACAAACACAGGGATGTTCGTTCTATCTATTTCTTCCCATTTCCTAGATGTTGCTTAGCCTTTTCGGGTTTAGAGCTTCCCAATGAATAAAATATAATTGGTTTCCGAACTTTGTAAGTTTTTAGGACGTCTGGCTTTCAGTACTGAATAAAAACCTGGATAATCAGACGCTTTTTATTGTAAAAAAATTCATTCTATCCCGAGGTTAATGAAGTTCAACCTACAAAATCTTCTTCACAAAGATAGATTTCTCTGAACGCTTATTTTTTTTTTTCATTGTTATTGTGAGCATTACGTAATAATTTTAAGGTCCTCCTATATTATTAAATATATCAATAGTAGTAGTTTAAAGTATTTATGTTCGTCTTTAAAGCAACCCATTAGCTTATCCTGGCAAATATCCTTCACTATAAATATCTCGTGTACTCACAGTCTTTGACATCTTGTTTCTCGTGTATCAAGACTAGAGTTTTGTTATCTGTAAAATCCACTTCTTGTAATGAGGTTATTTTATGTGTTTAATAATATTATTTCATAAATGTCTAATAAATTATAATCTTATGCATAATTAACATGGCGGCAGCACATGATCCTCATTTTCAAGGTTTATCTTCAGTGTTCCGGGTAAATATTAGTTAAACCATAACTTGCCACTCTTGTAACCTATACCAGTTATGTTGTAAACCTATACCAGTTATGTTGTAACCTATACCAGTTATGTTGTAACCTATACCAGTTATGTTGTAAACCTATACCAGTTATGTTGTAACCTATACCAGTTATGTTGTAAACCTATACCAGTTATGTTATGTTGTAACCTATACCTATACCAGTTATGTTGTAACCTATACCAGTTAAACCTATACCATGTTGTTATGTTGTTATGTTGTAACCTATACCAGTTATGTTGTAACCTATACCAGTTATGTTGTAACCTATACCAGTTATGTTGTAAACCTATACCAGTTATGTTGTAACCTATACCAGTTATGTTGTAAACCTATACCAGTTATGTTGTAACCTATACCAGTTATGTTGTAAACCTATACCAGTTATGTTGTAAACCTATACCAGTTATGTTTTAAACCTATACCAGTTATGTTTTAAACCTATACCAGTTATGTTGTAACCTATACCAGTTATGTTGTAACCTATACCAGTTATGTTGTTAGCCTATACCAGTTATGTTGTAACCTATACCAGTTATGTTTTAAACCTATACCAGTTATGTTGTAACCTATACCAGTTATGTTGTAAACCTATACCAGTTATGTTACCAGTTAAACCTATACCAGTTATGTTGTATACCAGTTATGTTGTTAACCTATACCAGTTATGTTGTAAACCTATACCAGTTATGTTGTAACCTATATCAGTTATGTTGTAAACCTATACCAGTTATGTTGTTAACCTATACCAGTTATGTTGTTAACCTATACCAGTTATGTTGTTATGTTATTAACCTATACCAGTTATGTTGTTAACCTATACCAGTTATGTTGTTAACCTATACCAGTTATGTTGTAAACCTATACCAGTTATGTTTTAAACCTATACCAGTTATGTTGTAAACCTATACCAGTTATGTTGTAAACCTATACCAGTTATGTTGTAACCTATACCAGTTATGTTGTAAACCTATACCAGTTATGTTGTTAACCTATACCAGTTATGTTGTAACCTATACCAGTTATGTTGTAACCTATACCAGTTATGTTGTAACCTATACCAGTTATGTTGTAACCTATACCAGTTATGTTGTAAACCTATACCAGTTATGTTGTAAACCTATACCAGTTATGTTGTAACCTATACCAGTTATGTTGTAAACCTATACCAGTTATGTTGTAAACCTATACCAGTTATGTTGTAACCTATACCAGTTATGTTGTTAACCTATACCAGTTATGTTGTAAACCTATACCAGTTATGTTGTAAACCTATACCAGTTATGTTGTTAACCTATACCAGTTATGTTGTAACCTATACCAGTTATGTTGTAACCTATACCAGTTATGTTGTAACCTATACCAGTTATGTTGTAACCTATACCAGTTATGTTGTAACCTATACCAGTTATGTTGTTAACCTATACCAGTTATGTTGTAACCTATACCAGTTATGTTGTAACCTATACCAGTTATGTTGTAACCTATACCAGTTATGTTGTAACCTATATCAGTTATGTTTTAAACCTATACCAGTTATGTTGTAAACCTATACCATAAACCTTGTATGTTGTAACCTATACCAGTTATGTTATCTTAACGTCTTAGGAACTATCCAGAATACATATCTTTTTAGTTATATTTTAGTTATTTTCATGGACTCAGTTGTGAAGTCAAAAATAAATGAATATTAGTGGAAAGATATATTTAAAAAATTCTGCTCCTTAGTAGGTTGAGTGATGAAGACAGAGGACAAGTTAAGTTTCACTAGACACTACGTATAGCTGACAAATTTCCATTGTGTTGTGTATCACTGGTGGATCTGCAGCGTCTGCAACCAAACATATGTGGGTATCTTTACTAGTGGATCTGCAGCGTCTACAACCAAACATATGTGGGTATCTTTACTGGTGGATCTGCAGCGTCTACAACCAAACATATGTGGGTATCTTTACTGGTGGATCTGCAGCGTCTACAACCAAACATATGTGGGTATCTTTACTGGTGGATCTGCAGCGTCTACAACCAAACATATGTGGGTATCTTTACTGGTGGATCTGCAGCATCTACAACCAAACATATGTGGGTATCTTTACTGGTGGATCTGCAGCGTCTACAACCAAACATATGTGGGTATCTTTACTGGTGGATCTGCAGCATCTACAACCAAACATATGTGGGTATCTTTACTGGAGGATCTGCAGCGTCTACAACCAAACATATGTGGGTATCTTTACTGGTGGATCTGCAGCGTCTACAACCAAACATATGTGGGTATCTTTACTGGTGGATCTGCAGCGTCTACAACCAAACATATGTGGGTATCTTTACTGGTGGATCTGCACCGTCTACAACCAAACATATGTGGGTATCTTTACTGGTGGATCTGCAGCGTATACAACCAAACATATGTGGGTATCTTTACTGGTGGATCTGCAGCGTCTACAACCAAACATATGTGGGTATCTTTACTGGTGGATCTGCAGCGTCTACAACCAAACATATGTGGGTATCTTTACTGGTGGATCTGCAGCGTCTGCAACCAAACATATGTGGGTATCTTTACTGGTGGATCTGCAGCGTCTACAACCAAACATATAAGGGTATCTTTACTGGTGGATCTGCAGCGTCTGCAACCAAACATATAAGGGTATCTTTACTGGTGGATCTGCAGCGTCTACAACCAAACATATAAGGGTATCTTTACTGGTGGATCTGCAGCGTCTGCAACCAAACATTTGTGGGTATCTTTACCGGTGGATCTGCAGCGTCTACAACCAAACATATGTGGGTATCTTTACTGGTGGATCTGCAGCGACTACAACCAAACATATGTGGGTATCTTTACTGGTGGATCTGCAACGTCTGCAACCAAACATATGTCGGTATCTTTACTGGTGGATCTGCAGCGTCTACAACCAAACATATGTGGGTAGCTTTACTGGTGGATCTGCAGCGTCTGCAACCAAACATATGTGGGTATCTTTACTGGTGGATCTGCAGTGTCTACAACCAAACATATGTGGGTATCTTTACTGGTGGATCTGCAGCGTCCCCAACCAAACATATGTGGGTATTTTTACTGGTGGATCTGCAGCGTCTACAACCAAACATATGTGGGTATCTTTACTGGTGGATCTGCAGCGTCTGCAACCAAACATATGTGGGTATCTTTACTGGTGGATCTGCAGCGTCTACAACCAAACATATGTGGGTATCTTTACTGGTGGATCTGCAGCGTCTACAACCAAACATATGTGGGTATCTTTACTGGTGGATCTGCAGCGTCTACAACCAAACATATGTGGGTATCTTTACTGGTGGATCTGCAGCGTCTGCAACCAAACATATGTGGGTATTTTTACTGGTGGATCTGCAGCGTCTACAACCAAACATATGTGGGTATCTTTACTGGTGGATCTGCAGCGTCTGCAAGCAAACATATGTGGGTATCTTTACTGGTGGATCTGCAGCGTCTACAACCAAACATATGTGGGTATCTTTACTGGTGGATCTGCAGCGTCTACAACCAAACATATGTGGGTATCTTTACTGGTGGATCTGCAGCGTCCCCAACCAAACATATGTGGGTATTTTTCTGGTGGATCTGCAGCGTCTACAACCAAACATATGTGGGTATCTTTACTGGTGGATCTGCAGCGTCTGCAACCAAACATATGTGGGTATCTTTACTGGTGGATCTGCAGCATCTACAACCAAACATGTGTGGGTACCTTTACTGGTGGATCTGCAGCATCTACAACCAAACATATGTGGGTATCTTTACTGGTGGATCTGCAGCGTCTACAACCAAACATATGTGGGTATCTTTACTGGAGGATCTGCAGCATCTACAACCAAACATGTGTGGGTATCTTTACTGGTGGATCTGCAGCATCTACAACCAAACATATGTGGGTATCTTTACTGGTGGATCTGCAGCGTCTACAACCAAACATGTGTGGGTATCTTTACTGGTGGATCTGCAGCATCTACAACCAAACATGTGTGGGTATCTTTACTGGTGGATCTGCAGCATCTACAACCAAACACATGTGGGTATCTTCCCTGGTGGATCTGCAGCGTCTACAACCAAACATATGTGGGTATCTTTACTGGTGGATCTGCAGCGTCTACAACCAAACATATGTGGGTATCTTTACTGGTGGATCTGCAGCATCTACAACCAAACATGTGTGGGTATCTTTACTGGTGGATCTGCAGCACCTACAACCAAACATGTGTGGGTAGCTTTACTGGTGGATCTGCAGCATCTACAACCAAACATATCTGGGTATCTTTACTGGTGGATCTGCAGCGTCTACAACCAAACATATGTGGGAATCTTTACTGGTGGATCTGCAGTGTCTACAACCAAACATATGTGGGTATCTTTACTGGTGGATCTGCAGCGTCTACAACCAAACATATGTGGGTATCTTTACTGGTGGATCTGCAGCGTCTACAACCAAACATATGTGGGTATCTTTACTGGTGGATCTGCAGCGTCTACAACCAAACATATGTGGGTATCTTTACTGGTGGATCTGCAGCATCTACAACCAAACATATGTGGGTATCTTTACTGGTGGATCTGCAGCGTCTACAACCAAACATATGTGGGTATCTTTACTGGTGGATCTGCAGCGTTTACAACCAAACATATGTGGGTATCTTTACTGGTGGATCTGCAGCATCTACAACCAAACATATGTGGGTATCTTTACTGGTGGATCTGCAGCGTCTACAACCAAACATATGTGGGTATCTTTACTGGTGGATCTGCAGGGTCTACAACCAAACATATGTTGGTGTCTTTACTGGTGGATCTGCAGCATCTACAACCAAACATATGTGGGTATCTTTACTGGTGGATCTGCAGCGTCTACAACCAAACATATGTGGGTATCTTTACTGGTGGATCTGCAGCGTCTGCAACCAAACATGTGGGTATCTTTACTGGTGGATCTGCAGCGTCTACAACCAAACATATGTGGGTATCTTTACTGGTGGATCTGCAGCGTCTGCAACCAAACATATGTGGGTATCCTTACTGGTGGATCTGCAGCGTCTGCAACCAAACATATGTGGGTATCTTTACTGGTGGATCTGCAGTGTCTGCAACCAAACATATGTGGGTATCTTTACTGGTGGATCTGCAGCGTCTGCAACCAAACATATGTGGGTATCTTTACTGGTGGATCTGCAGCGTCTGCAACCAAACATATGTGGGTATATTTACTGGTGGATCTGCAGCGTCTGCAACCAAACATATGTGGGTATCTTTACTGGTGTATCTGCAGCGTCTATAACCAAGCATATGTGGGTATCTTTACTGGTGGATCTGGAGCGTCTGCAACCAAACATATGTGGGAATCTTTACTGGTGGATCTGCAGCATCTACAACCAAACATATGTGGGTATCTTTACATTGGATCTGCAGCTTCTACAACCAAACATATGTGGGTATCTTTACTGGTGGATCTGCAGCGTCTACAACCAAACATATGTGGGTATCTTTACTGGTGGATCTGCAGCGTCTACAACCAAACATATGTGGGTATCTTTACTGGTGGATCTGCAGCGTCTGCAACCAAACATGTGTGGGTATCTTTACTGGTGGATCTGCAGCGTCTACAACCAAACATATGTGGGTATCTTTACTGGTGGATCTGCAGCGTCTGCAACCAAACATGTGGGTATCTTTACTGGTGGATCTGCAGCGTCTACAACCAAACATATGTGGGTATCTTTACTGGTGGATCTGCAACGTCTGCAACCAAACATATGTGGGTATCCTTACTGGTGGATCTGCAGCGTCTGCAACCAAACATATGTGGGTATCTTTACTGGTGGATCTGCAGCGTCTGCAACCAAACATATGTGGGTATCTTTACTGGTGAATCTGGAGCGTCTGCAACCAAACATATGTGGGTATCTTTACTGGTGGATCTGCAGCGTCTGCAACCAAACATATGTGGGTATCTTTACTGGTGGATCTGCAGCGTCTGCAACCAGACATATGTGGGTATCTTTACTGGTGGATCTGCAGCGTCTATAACCAAGCATATGTGGGTATCTTTACTGGTGGATCTGGAGCGTCTGCAACCAAACATATGTGGGAATCTTTACTGGTGGATCTGCAGCATCTACAACCAAACATATGTGGGTATCTTTACATTGGATCTGCAGCTTCTACAACCAAACATATGTGGGTATCTTTACTGGTGGATCTGCAGCGTCTACAACCAAACATATGTGGGTATCTTTACTGGTGGATCTGCAGCGTCTACAACCAAACATATGTGGGTATCTTTACTGGTGGATCTGCAGCGTCTGCAACCAAACATATGTGGGCATCTTTACTGGTGGATCTGCAGCGTCTACAACCAAACATATGTGGGTATCTTTACTGGTGGATCTGCAGCATCTACAACCAAACACATGTGGGTATCTTTACTGGTGGATCTGCAGCTTCTACAACCAAACATATGTGGGTATCTTTACTGGTGGATCTGCAGCATCTACAACCAAACATATGTGGGTATCTTTACTGGTGGATCTGCAGCGTCTACAACCAAACATATGTGGGTATCTTTACTGGTGGATCTGCAGCGTCTACAACCAAACATATGTGGGTATCTTTACTGGTGGATCTGCAGCGTCTGCAACCAAACATATGTGGGTATCTTTACTGGTGGATCTGCAGCATCTACAACCAAACATATGTGGGTATCTTTACTGGTGGATCTGCAGCATCTACAACCAAACATATGTGGGTAACTTTACTGGTGGATCTGCAGCATCTACAACCAAACATATGTGGGTATCTTTACTGGTGGATCTGCAGCGTCTGCAACCAAACATATGTGGGTATCTTTACTGGTGGATCTGCAGCGTCTACAACCAAACATATAAGGGTATCTTTACTGGTGGATCTGCAGCGTCTGCAACCAAACATATAAGGGTATCTTTACTGGTGGATCTGCAGCGTCTACAACCAAACATATAAGGGTATCTTTACTGGTGGATCTGCAGCGTCTGCAACCAAACATTTGTGGGTATCTTTACCGGTGGATCTGCAGCGTCTACAACCAAACATATGTGGGTATCTTTACTGGTGGATCTGCAGCGCCTACAACCAAACATATGTGGGTATCTTTACTGGTGGATCTGCAACGTCTGCAACCAAACATATGTCGGTATCTTTACTGGTGGATCTGCAGCGTCTACAACCAAACATATGTGGGTAGCTTTACTGGTGGATCTGCAGCGTCTGCAACCAAACATATGTGGGTATCTTTACTGGTGGATCTGCAGTGTCTACAACCAAACATATGTGGGTATCTTTACTGGTGGATCTGCAGCGTCCCCAACCAAACATATGTGGGTATTTTTACTGGTGGATCTGCAGCGTCTACAACCAAACATATGTGGGTATCTTTACTGGTGGATCTGCAGCGTCTGCAACCAAACATATGTGGGTATCTTTACTGGTGGATCTGCAGCGTCTACAACCAAACATATGTGGGTATCTTTACTGGTGGATCTGCAGCGTCTACAACCAAACATATGTGGGTATCTTTACTGGTGGATCTGCAGCGTCTACAACCAAACATATGTGGGTATCTTTACTGGTGGATCTGCAGCGTCTGCAACCAAACATATGTGGGTATTTTTACTGGTGGATCTGCAGCGTCTACAACCAAACATATGTGGGTATCTTTACTGGTGGATCTGCAGCGTCTGCAAGCAAACATATGTGGGTATCTTTACTGGTGGATCTGCAGCGTCTACAACCAAACATATGTGGGTATCTTTACTGGTGGATCTGCAGCGTCTACAACCAAACATATGTGGGTATCTTTACTGGTGGATCTGCAGCGTCCCCAACCAAACATATGTGGGTATTTTTACTGGTGGATCTGCAGCGTCTACAACCAAACATATGTGGGTATCTTTACTGGTGGATCTGCAGCGTCTGCAACCAAACATATGTGGGTATCTTTACTGGTGGATCTGCAGCATCTACAACCAAACATGTGTGGGTACCTTTACTGGTGGATCTGCAGCATCTACAACCAAACATATGTGGGTATCTTTACTGGTGGATCTGCAGCGTCTACAACCAAACATATGTGGGTATCTTTACTGGAGGATCTGCAGCATCTACAACCAAACATGTGTGGGTATCTTTACTGGTGGATCTGCAGCATCTACAACCAAACATATGTGGGTATCTTTACTGGTGGATCTGCAGCGTCTACAACCAAACATGTGTGGGTATCTTTACTGGTGGATCTGCAGCATCTACAACCAAACATGTGTGGGTATCTTTACTGGTGGATCTGCAGCATCTACAACCAAACACATGTGGGTATCTTCCCTGGTGGATCTGCAGCGTCTACAACCAAACATATGTGGGTATCTTTACTGGTGGATCTGCAGCGTCTACAACCAAACATATGTGGGTATCTTTACTGGTGGATCTGCAGCATCTACAACCAAACATGTGTGGGTATCTTTACTGGTGGATCTGCAGCACCTACAACCAAACATGTGTGGGTAGCTTTACTGGTGGATCTGCAGCATCTACAACCAAACATATCTGGGTATCTTTACTGGTGGATCTGCAGCGTCTACAACCAAACATATGTGGGAATCTTTACTGGTGGATCTGCAGTGTCTACAACCAAACATATGTGGGTATCTTTACTGGTGGATCTGCAGCGTCTACAACCAAACATATGTGGGTATCTTTACTGGTGGATCTGCAGCGTCTACAACCAAACATATGTGGGTATCTTTACTGGTGGATCTGCAGCGTCTACAACCAAACATATGTGGGTATCTTTACTGGTGGATCTGCAGCATCTACAACCAAACATATGTGGGTATCTTTACTGGTGGATCTGCAGCGTCTACAACCAAACATATGTGGGTATCTTTACTGGTGGATCTGCAGCGTCTACAACCAAACATATGTGGGTATCTTTACTGGTGGATCTGCAGCATCTACAACCAAACATATGTGGGTATCTTTACTGGTGGATCTGCAGCGTTTACAACCAAACATATGTGGGTATCTTTACTGGTGGATCTGCAGGGTCTACAACCAAACATATGTTGGTGTCTTTACTGGTGGATCTGCAGCATCTACAACCAAACATATGTGGGTATCTTTACTGGTGGATCTGCAGCGTCTACAACCAAACATATGTGGGTATCTTTACTGGTGGATCTGCAGCGTCTGCAACCAAACATGTGGGTATCTTTACTGGTGGATCTGCAGCGTCTACAACCAAACATATGTGGGTATCTTTACTGGTGGATCTGCAGCGTCTGCAACCAAACATATGTGGGTATCCTTACTGGTGGATCTGCAGCGTCTGCAACCAAACATATGTGGGTATCTTTACTGGTGGATCTGCAGTGTCTGCAACCAAACATATGTGGGTATCTTTACTGGTGGATCTGCAGCGTCTGCAACCAAACATATGTGGGAATCTTTACTGGTGGATCTGCAGCGTCTGCAACCAAACATATGTGGGAATCTTTACTGGTGGATCTGCAGCGTCTACAACCAAACATATGTGGGTATCTTTACATTGGATCTGCAGCTTCTACAACCAAACATATGTGGGTATCTTTACTGGTGGATCTGCAGCGTCTACAACCAAACATATGTGGGTATCTTTACTGGTGGATCTGCAGCGTCTACAACCAAACATATGTGGGTATCTTTACTGGTGGATCTGCAGCGTCTGCAACCAAACATATGTGGGTATCTTTACTGGTGGATCTGCAGCGTCTACAACCAAACATATGTGGGTATCTTTACTGGTGGATCTGCAGCGTCTGCAACCAAACATGTGGGTATCTTTACTGGTGGATCTGCAGCGTCTACAACCAAACATATGTGGGTATCTTTACTGGTGGATCTGCAACGTCTGCAACCAAACATATGTGGGTATCCTTACTGGTGGATCTGCAGCGTCTGCAACCAAACATATGTGGGTATCTTTACTGGTGGATCTGCAGCGTCTGCAACCAAACATATGTGGGTATCTTTACTGGTGAATCTGGAGCGTCTGCAACCAAACATATGTGGGTATCTTTACTGGTGGATCTGCAGCGTCTGCAACCAAACATATGTGGGTATCTTTACTGGTGGATCTGCAGCGTCTGCAACCAAACATATGTGGGTATCTTTACTGGTGGATCTGCAGCGTCTATAACCAAGCATATGTGGGTATCTTTACTGGTGGATCTGGAGCGTCTGCAACCAAACATATGTGGGAATCTTTACTGGTGGATCTGCAGCATCTACAACCAAACATATGTGGGTATCTTTACATTGGATCTGCAGCTTCTACAACCAAACATATGTGGGTATCTTTACTGGTGGATCTGCAGCGTCTACAACCAAACATATGTGGGTATCTTTACTGGTGGATCTGCAGCGTCTACAACCAAACATATGTGGGTATCTTTACTGGTGGATCTGCAGCGTCTGCAACCAAACATATGTGGGCATCTTTACTGGTGGATCTGCAGCGTCTACAACCAAACATATGTGGGTATCTTTACTGGTGGATCTGCAGCATCTACAACCAAACACATGTGGGTATCTTTACTGGTGGATCTGCAGCTTCTACAACCAAACATATGTGGGTATCTTTACTGGTGGATCTGCAGCATCTACAACCAAACATATGTGGGTATCTTTACTGGTGGATCTGCAGCGTCTACAACCAAACATATGTGGGTATCTTTACTGGTGGATCTGCAGCGTCTACAACCAAACATATGTGGGTATCTTTACTGGTGGATCTGCAGCGTCTGCAACCAAACATATGTGGGTATCTTTACTGGTGGATCTGCAGCATCTACAACCAAACATATGTGGGTATCTTTACTGGTGGATCTGCAGCATCTACAACCAAACATATGTGGGTAACTTTACTGGTGGATCTGCAGCATCTACAACCAAACATATGTGGGTATCTTTACTGGTGGATCTGCAGCGTCTACAACCAAACATATGTGGGTATCTTTACTGGTGGATCTGCAGCATCTACAACCAAACATATGTGGGTAACTTTACTGGTGGATCTGCAGCATCTACAACCAAACATATGTGGGTATCTTTACTGGTGGATCTGCAGCGTCTACAACCAAACATATGTGGGTATCTTTACTGGTGGATCTGCAGCGTCTACAACCAAACATATGTGGTTATCTTTACTGATGGATCTGCAGCGTCTACAACCAAACATGTGTGGGTATCTTTACTGGTGGATCTGCAACGTCTACAACCAGACATATGTGGGTATCTTTACTGGTGGATCTGCAGCGTCTACAACCAAACATATGTGGGTATCTTTACTGGTGGATCTGCAGCGTCCACAACCAAACATATGTGGGTATCTTTACTGGTGGATCTGCAGCGTCTACAACCAAACATGTGTGGGTATCTTTACTGGTGGATCTGCAGCGTCTACAACCAAACATGTGTGGGTATCTTTACTGGTGGATCTGCAGCGTCTACAACCAAACATGTGTGGGTATCTTTACTGGTGGATCTGCAGCGTCTGCAACCAAACATATGTGGGAATCTTTACTGGTGGATCTGCAGCGTCTACAACCAAACATATGTGGGTATCTTTACTGGTGGATCTGCAGCGTCTACAACCAAACATGTGTGGGTATCTTTACTGGTGGATCTCCGGCGTCTACAACCAAACATATCCAGATGTTGTACAAGTGTCTCCGTAGTCTTTTGTGTTACTCACTGATGGTTGGTGTGTAGTGTGGTTTATTCATTAAATATTCAACATATTCGTTATATCTGGGCAAATTTCCGTCCTTAAAGTCACTTTTCAATGGTTTTTTAGTGCTGAAAAACGTAGTCCAAAATAAATATTTCCAATTTTTTTTATTACACGGCGAGGGTCTGGGTTCGATTCTCAGCGAGGGTAGAAACAATGAGCTTGTTTCTTTACACTGTTTGTCTATGTTCCCCCATCAGTAAAATGGATGCCTGGGTGTTAGTGGACTGGTGTGGGTCGCATCCTGGGTGTTAGTGGACTGGTGTGGGTCGCATCCTGGGTGTTAGTGGACTGGTGTGGGTCGCATCCTGGGACAAAACTGACCTAATTTACCCGAAATGCTCAGCATAACAAGCAGCTTTCTATATAATAGTATGTGAACATTAAAATGGTATAAAATACCTACAGGTTGTTAGGTAAGACACATATTATTTCGACTTTATTTCGAAACGTTTCGCCTACACAGTAGGCTTCTTCAGTCGAGTACAGAAAAGTTGATAGAAGCAAAAGATACTTGAAGACGATGTAATCAGTCCATCATCCTTGAAGTTTTGAGGTGGTCAGTCCCTCAGTCTGGAGAAGAGCATTGTTCCATAGTATGAAACAATATGGAGTTGAAGTGACAGGATGGAGCCTTATATAGCGCCAGGAGGTGAGACGTAGGTCACTAGTAGAGGTAAGAATGTTGTCGTTGGGAGGTTACGTCCCTCTCAAATCCAGCCAATCTCAGCCATATTGTTTCAGACTATGGAACAATACTCTTCTCCAGACTGAGGGACTGACCACCTCAAAACTTCAAGGATGATGGACTGATTACATCGTTTTCAAGTATCTTCTGCTTCTATCAACTTTTCTGTACTCGACTGAAGAAGCCTACTGTGTAGGCGAAACGTTTCATAATAAAGATACCTAACTGTTGCATATGTGTCTTACATAATAGTATGTGACTGATGTCAGCTATGGTCTGTATACCTTGTACATGTAGAAATAAAAGATCATATTATTATTATTATTATTAATATTATTATTATTATCATTATTATTATTATTATTATTATTATTATTATTATTATCATTATTATTATTATTATTATTATTATTATTATTATTATTATTATTATCATATTATTATTATTATTATTATTATTATTATTATTATTACTATTATTATTATTATTATTATTATTATTATTACATACAGGTACCACAAAAGCGCTATAATAATTCGCACTTTTTTCCGCTGATTTATTTTTCTAACACTTGTGCAACCACCTGAGTGAACCACCTGAGTGAACCACCTGAGTGAACCACCTGAGTGAAGGTGTGGCAAGTGTAGTGAATGTTACTCACAAACCATCTGTCAACGCTGCAACCACCTGAGTGAAGGCGTGGCAAGTGTAGTGAATGTTACTCAAAAACCATCTGTCAACGCTGCAACCACCTGAGTGAAGGCGTGGCAAGTGTAGTGAATGTTACTCAAAAACCATCTGTCAACGCTGCAACCACCTGAGTGAAGGCGTGGCAAGTGTAGTGAATGTTACTCAAAAACCATCTGTCAACGCTGCAACCACCTGAGTGAAGGCGTGGCAAGTGTAGTGAATGTTACTCAAAAACCATCTGTCAACGCTGCAACCACCTGAGTGAAACCACCTGAGTGAAACCACCTGAGTGAAGGCGTGGCAAGTGTAGTGAATGTTACTCAAAAACCATCTGTCAACGCTGCAACCACCTGAGTGAAGGTGTGGCAAGTGTAGTGAATGTTACTCAAAAACCATCTGTCAACGCTGCAACCACCTGAGTGAAGGCGTGGCAAGTGTAGTGAATGTTACTCAAAAACCATCTGTCAACGCTGCCACCACCTGAGTGAAACCACCTGAGTGAAGGCGTGGCAAGTGTAGTGAATGTTACTCAAAAACCATCTGTCAACGCTGCAACCACCTGAGTGAAGGCGTGGCAAGTGTAGTGAATGTTACTCAAAAACCATCTGTCAACGCTGCCACCACCTGAGTGAAACCACCTGAGTGAAGGCGTGGCAAGTGTAGTGAATGTTACTCAAAAACCATCTGTCAACGCTGCAACCACCTGAGTGAAGGCGTGGCAAGTGTAGTGAATGTTACTCAAAAACCATCTGTCAACGCTGCAACCACCTGAGTGAAGGCGTGGCAAGTGTAGTGAATGTTACTCAAAAACCATCTGTCAACGCTGCAACCACCTGAGTGAAGGTGTGGCAAGTGTAGTGAATGTTACTCAAGAACCATCTGTCAACGCTGCAACCACCTGAGTGAAGGCGTGGCAAGTGTAGTGAATGTTACTCAAAAACCATCTGTCAACGCTGCAACCACCTGAGTGAAACCACCTGAGTGAAGGCGTGGCAAGTGTAGTGAATGTTACTCACAAACCATCTGTCAACGCTGCAACCACCTGAGTGAAGGTGTGGCAAGTGTAGTGAATGTTACTCACAAACCATCTGTCAACGCTGCAACCACCTGAGTGAAGGTGTGGCAAGTGTAGTGAATGTTACTCAAAAACCATCTGTCAACGCTGCAACCACCTGAGTGAAGGTGTGGCAAGTGTAGTGAATGTTACTCAAAAACCATCTGTCAACGCTGCAACCACCTGAGTGAAGGCGTGGCAAGTGTAGTGAATGTTACTCAAAAACCATCTGTCAACGCTGCAACCACCTGAGTGAAACCACCTGAGTGAAGGCGTGGCAAGTGTAGTGAATGTTACTCAAAAACCATCTGTCAACGCTGCAACCACCTGAGTGAAGGCGTGGCAAGTGTAGTGAATGTTACTCAAAAACCATCTGTCAACGCTGCAACCACCTGAGTGAAACCACCTGAGTGAAGGCGTGGCAAGTGTAGTGAATGTTACTCATAAACCATCTGTCAACGCTGCAACCACCTGAGTGAAGGCGTGGCAAGTGTAGTGAATGTTACTCATAAACCATCTGTCAACGCTGAAAACACCTGAGTGAAACCACCTGAGTGAAGGCGTGGCAAGTGTAGTGAATGTTACTCATAAACCATCTGTCAACGCTGCAACCACCTGAGTGAAACCACCTGAGTGAAGGCGTGGCAAGTGTAGTGAATGTTACTCATAAACCATCTGTCAACGCTGCAACCACCTGAGTGAAACCACCTGAGTGAAGGCGTGGCAAGTGTAGTGAATGTTACTCAAAAACCATCTGTCAACGCTGCAACCACCTGAGTGAAACCACCTGAGTGAAGGCGTGGCAAGTGTAGTGAATGTTACTCATAAACCATCTGTCAACGCTGCAACCACCTGAGTGAAACCACCTGAGTGAAGGCGTGGCAAGTGTAGTGAATGTTACTCAAAAACCATCTGTCAACGCTGCAACCACCTGAGTGAAGGTGTGGCAAGTGTAGTGAATGTTACTCAAAAACCATCTGTCAACGCTGCAACCACCTGAGTGAAACCACCTGAGTGAAGGCGTGGCAAGTGTAGTGAATGTTACTCAAAAACCATCTGTCAACGCTGCAACCACCTGAGTGAAGGTGTGGCAAGTGTAGTGAATGTTACTCACAAACCATCTGTCAACGCTGCAACCACCTGAGTGAAGGTGTGGCAAGTGTAGTGAATGTTACTCACAAACCATCTGTCAACGCTGCAACCACCTGAGTGAAGGTGTGGCAAGTGTAGTGAATGTTACTCACAAACCATCTGTCAACGCTCGAGAAGTATAAATTTGGATCTGGACTTTGTTTATCAACGACAGATTTTGTAAGTTTTAGGTGAAAATTCTAAATCTACAACAAAAAACCTATTCGATGCTGCAATATTTCGATTTAAGTGTATTATTATTATTATTATTATTATTATTATTATTATTATTATTATTATCAAGGGGAAGCGCTTAACCCGTAGAATTATTTGTAGATGAATGGTTCAGAGAACCGACATGTTGATAAATTAGACACATGTGCAACTCTTGGGTATCTTTATTGATACCCAAGAGTTGCACATGTGTCTAATTTATCAACCGTAGAATTATACAGCGCCGCGCCTGGAGGGGGGAATGTGGAAGGCATTCAGGCTTAATTCGGGGAACTGGAGCACAGATCCAATTCCCTAAATCAAGAGCCCGTCAACATCATCAAGGAACCGTCCCTGAGGGGGATTTAAGTGCAAAGAAAATGATTATAAATACTTAGCAGAACATTGGCAGATATTGGTGAGAGGTGAGTGAGTAGGAACTTCCCTGTACAACATCACTAAGTAACAATACATAATAACTCAAAATGTCCTTCATAATAACCACGAAGTTAGGAGACATCTAGTGCATACACTTTCTACTTATAATGCACATAAAGGACCCCAAAATTTAGGATTCATTGCCAGTAAATGGTAAAGTAACCCAGTCTGAACAACAATTTAAGGCTCTTCTTAAAAACCACCTACTCACCCTAAACTAAACTCAATACTCAATATTTAAATTCACCAAAAAATTACCTAAATCTTAAAACTTCAAATCTAGACGCCCAAAGTTCATACATTATTAATAGTACATTGTATAAACACCTCCCCACAACAATACTGACTTACAACCAGTTGTAACAATCTCATACTGTAAACTACTTTTAACAACTCACATTGTAATATTAAGATAAGATAAGATAAGATTTCGTTCGGATTTTTAACCCCGGAGGGTTAGCCACCCAGGATAACCCAAGAAAGTCAGTGCGTCATCGAGGACTGTCTAACTTATTTCCATTGGGGTCCTTAATCTTGTCCCCCAGGATGCGACCCACACCAGTCGACTAACACCCAGGTACCTATTTGCTGCTAGGTGAACAGGACAACAGGTGTAAGGAAACGTGTAGAAATGTTTCCACCCTCCGGGAATCGAACCCGGGCCCTCCGTGTGTGAAGCGGGAGCTTTAGCCACCAGGCCACCGGGCCACCATATTCCAATAATATAATTTTAATATTCATAATTGAAACTATTGTAATCAGAGTAAAATTACTGTCTGCTGTAAACCAGAAAGACGAACAACTTAAACAATCTATGATCAATTTCTTTAGTATTAAGTAGTCTGTAATCCACTAAATTAAGTCTTCCCATAATGCCTAGGCATGATAGTGGCTCTTTGTACTGTACCCCATTATTGTAATCTTTGTACTGTACCCCATTATTGTAATCTTTGTACTGTACCCCATTAATGTAATCTTTGTACTGTACCCCATTAATGTAATCTTTGTACTGTACCCCATTATTGTAATCTTTGTACTGTACCCCATTATTGTAATCTTTGTACTGTACCCCATTAATGTAATCTTTGTACTGTACCCCATTAATGTAATCTTTGTACTGTACCCCATTAATGTAATCTTTGTACTGTACCCCATTAATGTAATCTTTGTACTGTACCCCATTAATGTAATCTTTGTACTGTACCCCATTAATGTAATCTTTGTACTGTACCCCATTAATGTAATCTTTGTACTGTACCCCATTAATGTAATCTTTGTACTGTACCCCATTAATGTAATCTTTGTACTGTACCCCATTAATGTAATCTTTGTACTGTTCCCCATTAATGTAATCTTTGTACTGTACCCCATTAATGTAATCTTTGTACTGTACCCCATTATTGTAATCTTTGTACTGTACCCCATTATTGTAATCTTTGTACTGTACCCCATTAATGTAATCTTTGTACTGTACCCCATTAATGTAATCTTTGTACTGTACCCCATTAATGTAATCTTTGTACTGTACACCATTAATGTAATCTTTGTACTGTACCCCATTAATGTAATCTTTGTACTGTACCCCATTAATGTAATCTTTGTACTGTACACCATTAATGTAATCTTTGTACTGTACCCCATTAATGTAATCTTTGTACTGTACCCCATTAATGCAATCTTTGTACTGTACCCCATTAATGTAATCTTTGTACTGTACACCATTAATGTAATCTTTGTACTGTACCCCATTAATGTAATCTTTGTACTGTACCCCATTAATGTAATCTTTGTACTGTACCCCATTAATGTAATCTTTGTACTGTACCCCATTAATGTAATCTTTGTACTGTACACCATTAATGTAATCTTTGTACTGTACCATATTATTGTAATCTTTGTACTGTACCCATTATTGTAATCTTTGTACTGTACCCCATTATTGTAATCTCATTATCTGAATGTAACCTTGCAAAGAAGTAAAATTTGTTTGTTTGTTTGTTTGTTTTGTTTTAAATGATGTTTTATGCTGCTCAGTTGAGTGAAAACCGCCAGTGGAAGATAATTATGACAGTGTAAAAGATGATCATTTATATAACATATCTAAAAGAACGTATTGTGAAACAATGGCAAGTGAGTGGTGAGTTGTGAGTTGTGAGACTCACTTGCCATGACCAGTTGTGAGTTGTGAGACTCACTTGCCATGACCAGTTGTGAGTTGTAAGACTCACTTGCCATGACCAGTTGTGAGTTGTAACACTCACTTGCCATGACCAGTTGTGAGTTGTAACACTCACTTGCCATGACCAGTTGTGAGTTGTGAGACTCACTTGCCATGACCAGTTGTGAGTTGTAACACTCACTTGCCATGACCAGTTGTGAGTTGTAAGAATCACTTGCCATGACCAGTTGTGAGTTGTAACACTCACTTGCCATGACCAGTTGTGAGTTGTGAGACTCACTTGCCATGACCAGTTGTGAGTTGTAAGACTCACTTGCCATGACCAGTTGTGAGTTGTGAGACTCACTTGCCATGACCAGTTGTGAGTTGTAAGACTCACTTGCCATGACCAGTTGTGAGTTGTAAGACTCACTTGCCATGACCAGTTGTGAGTTGTAAGACTCACTTGCCATGACCAGTTGTGAGTTGTAAGACTCACTTGCCATGACCAGTTGTGAGTTGTGAGACTCACTTGCCATGACCAGTTGTGAGTTGTAAGACTCACTTGCCATGACCAGTTGTGAGTTGTAAGACTCACTTGCCATGACCAGTTGTGAGTTGTAAGACTCACTTGCCATGACCAGTTGTGAGTTGTAAGACTCACTTGCCATGACCAGTTGTGAGTTGTAAGACTCACTTGCCATGACCAGTTGTGAGTTGTAACACTCACTTGCCATGACCAGTTGTGAGTTGTAAGACTCACTTGCCATGACCAGTTGTGAGTTGTAAGACTCACTTGCCATGACCAGTTGTGAGTTGTAACACTCACTTGCCATGACCAGTTGTGAGTTGTAAGACTCACTTGCCATGACCAGTTGTGAGTTGTAAGACTCACTTGCCATGACCAGTTGTGAGTTGTAAGACTCACTTGCCATGACCAGTTGTGAGTTGTAAGACTCACTTGCCATGACCAGTTGTGAGTTGTAAGACTCACTTGCCATGACCAGTTGTGAGTTGTGAGACTCACTTGCCATGACCAGTTGTGAGTTGTAAGACTCACTTGCCATGACCAGTTGTGAGTTGTAAGACTCACTTGCCATGACCAGTTGTGAGTTGTAAGACTCACTTGCCATGACCAGTTGTGAGTTGTAAGACTCACTTGCCATGACCAGTTGTGAGTTGTAAGACTCACTTGCCATGACCAGTTGTGAGTTGTAAGACTCACTTGCCATGACCAGTTGTGAGTTGTAAGACTCACTTGCCATGACCAGTTGTGAGTTGTAAGACTCACTTGCCATGACCAGTTGTGAGTTGTAAGACTCACTTGCCATGACCAGTTGTGAGTTGTAAGACTCACTTGCCATGACCAGTTGTGAGTTGTAAGACTCACTTGCCATGACCAGTTGTGAGTTGTAAGACTCACTTGCCATGACCAGTTGTGAGTTGTAAGACTCACTTGCCATGACCAGTTGTGAGTTGTAAGACTCACTTGCCATGACCAGTTGTGAGTTGTAAGACTCACTTGCCATGACCAGTTGTGAGTTGTAAGACTCACTTGCCATGGCCAGCTGTGAGTTGTAAGACTCACTTGCCATGACCAGTTGTGAGTTGTAAGACTCACTTGCCATGACCAGTTGTGAGTTGTAAGACTCACTTGCCATGACCAGTTGTGAGTTGTAAGACTCACTTGCCATGACCAGTTGTGAGTTGTGAGACTCACTTGCCATGACCAGTTGTGAGTTGTAAGACTCACTTGCCATGACCAGTTGTGAGTTGTAAGACTCACTTGCCATGACCAGTTGTGAGTTGTAAGACTCACTTGCCATGACCAGTTGTGAGTTGTAAGACTCACTTGCCATGACCAGTTGTGAGTTGTAAGACTCACTTGCCATGACCAGTTGTGAGTTGTAAGACTCACTTGCCATGACCAGTTGTGAGTTGTAAGACTCACTTGCCATGACCAGTTGTGAGTTGTAAGACTCACTTGCCATGACCAGTTGTGAGTTGTAAGACTCACTTGCCATGACCAGTTGTGAGTTGTAAGACTCACTTGCCATGACCAGTTGTGAGTTGTAAGACTCACTTGCCATGACCAGTTGTGAGTTGAGACTCACTTGCCATGACCAGTTGTGTGAGACTCACTTGCCATTGACTCACCATGACCAGTTGTGAGTTGTAAGACTCACTTGCCATGACCAGTTGTGAGTTGTAAGACTCACTTGCCATGACCAGTTGTGAGTTGTAAGACTCACTTGCCATGACCAGTTGTGAGTTGTAAGAATCACTTGCCATGACCAGTTGTGAGTTGTAAGACTCACTTGCCATGACCAGTTGTGAGTTGTAAGACTCACTTGCCATGACCAGTTGTGAGTTGTAAGACTCACTTGCCATGACCAGTTGTGAGTTGTAAGACTCACTTGCCATGGCCAGCTGTGAGTTGTAAGACTCACAGTTGTGAGTTGTAAGACTCACTTGCCATGACCAGTTGTGAGTTGTAAGACTCACTTGCCATGACCAGTTGTGAGTTGTGAGACTCACTTGCCATGACCAGTTGTGAGTTGTGAGACTCACTTGCCATGACCAGTTGTGAGTTGTGAGACTCACTTGCCATGACCAGTTGTGAGTTGTGAGACTCACTTGCCATGACCAGTTGTGAGTTGTAAGACTCACTTGCCATGACCAGTTGTGAGTTGTAAGACTCACTTGCCATGACCAGTTGTGAGTTGTAAGACTCACTTGCCATGACCAGTTGTGAGTTGTAAGACTCACTTGCCATGACCAGTTGTGAGTTGTGAGACTCACTTGCCATGACCAGTTGTGAGTTGTAAGACTCACTTGCCATGACCAGTTGTGAGTTGTAAGACTCACTTGCCATGACCAGTTGTGAGTTGTAAGACTCACTTGCCATGACCAGTTGTGAGTTGTAAGACTCACTTGCCATGACCAGTTGTGAGTTGCAAGACTCACTTGCCATGACCAGTTGTGAGTTGTAAGACTCACTTGCCATGACCAGTTGTGGGTTGTAATGACCAGTTGTGAGTTGTAAGTAAGACTCACTTGCCATGACTCACTTGCCATGACCAGTTGTGAGTTGTAAGACTCACTTGCCATGACCAGTTGTGAGTTGTAAGACTCACTTGCCATGACCAGTTGTGAGTTGTAAGACTCACTTGCCATGACCAGTTGTGAGTTGTAAGACTCACTTGCCATGACCAGTTGTGAGTTGTAAGACTCACTTGCCATGACCAGTTGTGAGTTGTAAGACTCACTTGCCATGACCAGTTGTGAGTTGTAAGACTCACTTGCCATGACCAGTTGTGAGTTGTAAGACTCACTTGCCATGACCAGTTGTGAGTTGTAAGACTCACTTGCCATGACCAGTTGTGAGTTGTAAGACTCACTTGCCATGACCAGTTGTGAGTTGTAAGACTCACTTGCCATGACCAGTTGTGAGTTGTAAGACTCACTTGCCATGACCAGTTGTGAGTTGTAAGACTCACTTGCCATGACCAGTTGTGAGTTGTAAGACTCACTTGCCATGACCAGTTGTGAGTTGTAAGACTCACTTGTCATGACCAGTTGTGAGTTGCAAGACTCACTTGCCATGACCAGTTGTGAGTTGTAAGACTCACTTGCCATGACCAGTTGTGAGTTGTAAGACTCACTTGCCATGACCAGTTGTGAGTTGTAAGACTCACTTGCCATGACCAGTTGTGAGTTGTAAGACTCACTTGCCATGACCAGTTGTGAGTTGTAAGACTCACTTGCCATGACCAGTTGTGAGTTGTAAGACTCACTTGCCATGACCAGTTGTGAGTTGTAAGACTCACTTGCCATGACCAGTTGTGAGTTGTAAGACTCACTTGCCATGACCAGTTGTGAGTTGTAAGACTCACTTGCCATGACCAGTTGTGAGTTGTAAGACTCACTTGCCATGACCAGTTGTGAGTTGTAAGACTCACTTGCCATGACCAGTTGTGAGTTGTAAGAATCACTTGCCATGACCAGTTGTGAGTTGTAAGACTCACTTGCCATGACCAGTTGTGAGTTGTAAGACTCACTTGCCATGACCAGTTGTGAGTTGTAAGACTCACTTGCCATGACCAGTTGTGAGTTGTAAGACTCACTTGCCATGACCAGTTGTGAGTTGTAAGACTCACTTGCCATGACCAGTTGTGAGTTGTAAGACTCACTTGCCATGACCAGTTGTGAGTTGTAAGACTCACTTGCCATGACCAGTTGTGAGTTGTAAGACTCACTTGCCATGACCAGTTGTGAGTTGTAAGACTCACTTGCCATGACCAGTTGTGAGTTGTAAGACTCACTTGCCATGACCAGTTGTGAGTTGTAAGACTCACTTGCCATGACCAGTTGTGAGTTGTAAGACTCACTTGCCATGACCAGTTGTGAGTTGTAAGACTCACTTGCCATGACCAGTTGTGAGTTGTAAGACTCACTTGCCATGACCAGTTGTGAGTTGTAAGACTCACTTGCCATGACCAGTTGTGAGTTGTAAGACTCACTTGCCATGACCAGTTGTGAGTTGTAAGACTCACTTGCCATGACCAGTTGTGAGTTGTAAGACTCACTTGCCATGACCAGTTGTGAGTTGTAAGACTCACTTGCCATGACCAGTTGTGAGTTGTAAGACTCACTTGCCATGACCAGTTGTGAGTTGTAAGACTCACTTGCCATGACCAGTTGTGAGTTGTAAGACTCACTTGCCATGACCAGTTGTGAGTTGTAAGACTCACTTGCCATGACCAGTTGTGAGTTGTAAGACTCACTTGCCATGACCAGTTGTGAGTTGTAAGACTCACTTGCCATGACCAGTTGTGAGTTGTAAGACTCACTTGCCATGACCAGTTGTGAGTTGTAAGACTCACTTGCCATGACCAGTTGTGAGTTGTAAGACTCACTTGCCATGACCAGTTGTGAGTTGTAAGACTCACTTGCCATGACCAGTTGTGAGTTGTAAGACTCACTTGCCATGACCAGTTGTGAGTTGTAAGACTCACTTGCCATGACCAGTTGTGAGTTGTAAGACTCACTTGCCATGACCAGTTGTGAGTTGTAAGACTCACTTGCCATGACCAGTTGTGAGTTGTAAGACTCACTTGCCATGACCAGTTGTGAGTTGTAAGACTCACTTGCCATGACCAGTTGTGAGTTGTAAGACTCACTTGCCATGACCAGTTGTGAGTTGTAAGACTCACTTGCCATGACCAGTTGTGAGTTGTAAGACTCACTTGCTCATGACCAGTTGTGAGTTGTAAGACTCACTTGCCATGACCAGTTGTGAGTTGTAAGACTCACTTGCCATGACCAGTTGTGAGTTGTAAGACTCACTTGCCATGACCAGTTGTGAGTTGTAAGACTCACTTGCCATGACCAGTTGTGAGTTGTAAGACTCACTTGCCATGACCAGTTGTGAGTTGTAAGACTCACTTGCCATGACCAGTTGTGAGTTGTAAGACTCACTTGCCATGACCAGTTGTGAGTTGTAAGACTCACTTGCCATGACCAGTTGTGAGTTGTAAGACTCACTTGCCATGACCAGTTGTGAGTTGTAAGACTCACTTGCCATGACCAGTTGTGAGTTGTAAGACTCACTTGCCATGACCAGTTGTGAGTTGTAAGACTCACTTGCCATGACCAGTTGTGAGTTGTAAGACTCACTTGCCATGGCCAGCTGTGAGTTGTAAGACTCACTTGCCATGACCAGTTGTGAGTTGTAAGACTCACTTGCCATGACCAGTTGTGAGTTGTAAGACTCACTTGCCATGACCAGTTGTGAGTTGTAAGACTCACTTGCCATAACCAGTTGTGAGTTGTAAGACTCACTTGCCATGACCAGTTGTGAGTTGTAAGACTCACTTGTCATGACCAGTTGTGAGTTGTAAGACTCACTTCACAGTTGTGAGTTGTGACTCACTTGCCATGACCAGTTGTGAGTAGTAAGACTCACTTGCCATGACCAGTTGTGAGTTGTAAGACTCACTTGCCATGACCATGTTGTGAGTCGTAAGACTCACTTGCCATGACCAGTTGTGAGTTGTGAGACTCACTTGCCATGACCAGTTGTGAGTCGTAAGACTCACTTGCCATGACCAGTTGTGAGTTGTAAGACTCACTTGCCATGACCAGTTGTGAGTTGTAAGACTCACTTGCCATGACCAGTTGTGAGTTGTAAGACTCACTTGCCATGACCAGTTGTGAGTTGTAAGACTCACTTGCCATTACCAGTTGTGAGTTGTAAGACTCACTTGCCATGACCAGTTGTGAGTTGTAAGACTCACTTCACTTGACTCACCATGACCAGGTGTGAGTTGTGAGACTCACTTGCCATGACCAGTTGTGAGTTGTAAGACTCACTTGCCATGACCAGTTGTGAGTTGTAAGACTCCCTTGCCATAACCAGTTGTGAGTTGTAAGACTCACTTGCCATGACCAGTTGTGAGTTGTAAGACTCACTTGCCATGACCAGTTGTGAGTTGTAAGACTCACTTGCCATGACCAGTTGTGAGTTGTAAGAATCACTTGCCATGACCAGTTGTGAGTTGTAAGACTCACTTGCCATGACCAGTTGTGAGTTGTAAGAATCACTTGCCATGACCAGTTGTGAGTTGTAAGACTCACTTGCCATGACCAGTTGTGAGTTGTAAGACTCACTTGTCATGACCAGTTGTGAGTTGTAAGACTCACTTGCCATGACCAGTTGTGAGTTGTAAGACTCACTTGCCATGACCAGTTGTGAGTTGTAAGACTCACTTGCCATGACCAGTTGTGTGAGTTGTAACACTCACTTGCCATGACCAGTTGTGAGTTGTAAGACTCACTTGCCATGACCAGTTGTGAGTTGTAAGACTCACTTGCCATGACCAGTTGTGAGTTGTAAGACTCACTTGTCATGACCAGTTGTGAGTTGCAAGACTCACTTGCCATGACCAGTTGTGATTTGTAAGACTCACTTGCCATGACCAGTTGTGAGTTGTAAGACTCACTTGTCATGACCAGTTGTGAGTTGTAAGACTCACTTGCCATGACCAGTTGTGAGTTGTAAGACTCACTTGACTCATGACCAGTTGTGAGTTGTAACACTCACTTGCCATGACCAGTTGTGAGTTGTAAGACTCACTTGCCATGACCAGTTGTGAGTTGTAAGACTCACTTGCCATGACCAGTTGTGAGTTGTAAGACTCACTTGCCATGACCAGTTGTGAGTTGTAAGACTCACTTGCCATGACCAGTTGTGAGTTGTAAGACTCACTTGCCATGACCAGTTGTGAGTTGTAAGACTCACTTGCCATGACCAGTTGTGAGTTGTAAGACTCACTTGCCATGACCAGTTGTGAGTTGTAAGACTCACTTGCCATGACCAGTTGTGAGTTGTAAGACTCACTTGCCATGACCAGTTGTGAGTTGTAAGACTCACTTGCCATGACCAGTTGTGAGTTGTAAGAATCACTTGCCATGACCAGTTGTGAGTTGTAAGACTCACTTGCCATGACCAGTTGTGAGTTGTAAGACTCACTTGCCATGACCAGTTGTGAGTTGTAAGACTCACTTGCCATGACCAGTTGTGAGTTGTAAGACTCACTTGCCATAACCAGTTGTGAGTTGTAAGACTCACTTGCCATGACCAGTTGTGAGTTGTAAGACTCACTTGCCATGACCAGTTGTGAGTTGTAAGAATCACTTGCCATGACCAGTTGTGAGTTGTAAGACTCACTTGCCATGACCAGTTGTGAGTTGTAAGACTCACTTGCCATGACCAGTTGTGAGTTGTAAGACTCACTTGCCATGACCAGTTGTGAGTTGTAAGACTCACTTGCCATGACCAGTTGTGAGTTGTAAGACTCACTTGCCATGACCAGTTGTGAGTTGTAAGACTCACTTGCCATGACCAGTTGTGAGTTGTAAGACTCACTTGCCATGACCAGTTGTGAGTTGTAAGACCAGTTGTGAGTTGTAAGACTCACTTCACAGTTGTGAGTTGTGACTCACTTGACCAGTTGTGAGTTGTAAGACTCACTTGCCATGACCAGTTGTGAGTTGTAAGACTCACTTGCCATGACCAGTTGTGAGTTGTAAGACTCACTTGCCATGACCAGTTGTGAGTTGTAAGACTCACTTGCCATGACCAGTTGTGAGTTGTAAGACTCACTTGCCATGACCAGTTGTGAGTTGTAAGACTCACTTGCCATGACCAGTTGTGAGTTGTAAGACTCACTTGCCATGACCAGTTGTGAGTTGTAAGACTCACTTGCCATGACCAGTTGTGAGTTGTAAGACTCACTTGCCATGACCAGTTGTGAGTTGTAAGACTCACTTGCCATAACCAGTTGTGAGTTGTAAGACTCACTTCACAGTTGTGAGTTGTGACTCACTTGACCAGTTGTGAGTTGTAAGTCTCACTTGCCATGACCAGTTGTGAGTTGTAAGACTCACTTGCCATGACCAGTTGTGAGTTGTAAGACTCACTTGCCATGACCAGTTGTGAGTTGTAAGACTCACTTGCCATGACCAGTTGTGAGTTGTAAGACTCACTTGCCATGACCAGTTGTGAGTTGTAAGACTCACTTGCCATGACCAGTTGTGAGTTGTAAGACTCACTTGCCATGACCAGTTGTGAGTTGTAAGACTCACTTGCCATGACCAGTTGTGAGTTGTAAGACTCACTTGCCATGACCAGTTGTGAGTTGTAAGACTCACTTGCCATGACCAGTTGTGAGTTGTAAGACTCACTTGCCATGACCAGTTGTGAGTTGTTAGACTCACTTGCCATGTCCAGTTGTGAGTTGTAAGACTCACTTGCCATGACGAGTTGTGAGTTGTAAGACTCACTTGCCATGACCAGTTGTGAGTTGTAAGACTCACTTGCCATAACCAGTTGTGAGTTGTAAGACTCACTTGACCAGTTGTGAGTTGTGACTCACTTGCCAGTTGTGAGTTGTAAGACTCACTTGCCATGACCAGTTGTGAGTTGTAAGACTCACTTCACTTGAATCACCATGACCAGTTGTGAGTTGTAAGACTCACTTGCCATGACCAGTTGTGAGTTGTAAGACTCACTTGCCATGACCAGTTGTGAGTTGTAAGACTCACTTGCCATGACCAGTTGTGAGTTGTAAGACTCACTTGCCGTAACCAGTTGTGAGTTGTAAGACTCACTTGCCATGACCAGTTGTGAGTTGTAAGACTCACTTGCCATGACCAGTTGTGAGTTGTAAGACTCACTTGCCATGACCAGTTGTGAGTTGTAAGACTCACTTGCCATGACCAGTTGTGAGTTGTAAGACTCACTTGCCATGACCAGTTGTGAGTTGTAAGACTCACTTGCCATGACCAGTTGTGAGTTGTAAGACTCACTTGCCATGACCAGTTGTGAGTTGTAAGACTCACTTGCCATGACCAGTTGTGAGTTGTAAGACTCACTTGCCATGACCAGTTGTGAGTTGTAAGACTCACTTGCCATGACCAGTTGTGAGTTGTAAGACTCACTTGCCATGACCAGTTGTGAGTTGTAAGACTCACTTGCCATGACCAGTTGTGAGTTGTAAGACTCACTTGCCATGACCAGTTGTGAGTTGTAAGACTCACTTGCCATGACCAGTTGTGAGTTGTAAGACTCACTAAGACTCACTTGTCATGACCAGTTGTGAGTTGTAAGACTCACTTGCCATGACCAGTTGTGAGTTGTGAGACTCACTTGTCATGACCAGTTGTGAGTTGTAAGACTCACTTGCCATGACCAGTTGTGAGTTGTAAGACTTCACCTTGCCATGACCAGTTGTGAGTTGTAAGACTCACTTGTCATGACCAGTTGTGAGTTGTAAGACTCACTTGCCATGACCAGTTGTGAGTTGTAAGACTCACTTGCCATGACCAGTTGTGAGTTGTAAGACTCACTTGCCATGACCAGTTGTGAGTTGTAAGACTCACTTGCCATGACCAGTTGTGAGTTGTAAGACTCACTTGCCATGACCAGTTGTGAGTTGTAAGACTCACTTGCCATGACCAGTTGTGAGTTGTAAGACTCACTTGCCATGACCAGTTGTGAGTTGTGAGACTCACTTGCCATGACCAGTTGTGAGTTGTAAGACTCACTTGCCATGACCAGTTGTGAGTTGTGAGACTCACTTGCCATGACCAGTTGTGAGTTGTAAGACTCACTTGCCATGACCAGTTGTGAGTTGTAAGACTCACTTGCCATGACCAGTTGTGAGTTGTAAGACTCACTTGCCATGACCAGTTGTGAGTTGTGAGACTCACTTGCCATGACCAGTTGTGAGTTGTAAGACTCACTTGCCATGACCAGTTGTGAGTTGTAAGACTCACTTGCCATGACCAGTTGTGAGTTGTAAGACTCACTTGCCATGACCAGTTGTGAGTTGTAAGACTCACTTGCCATGACCAGTTGTGAGTTGTAAGACTCACTTGCCATGACCAGTTGTGAGTTGTAAGACTCACTTGCCATGACCAGTTGTGAGTTGTAAGACTCACTTGCCATGACCAGTTGTGAGTTGTAAGACTCACTTGCCATGACCAGTTGTGAGTTGTAAGACTCACTTGTCATGACCAGTTGTGAGTTGTAAGACTCACTTGCCATGACCAGTTGTGAGTTGTAAGACTCACTTGCCATGGCCAGTTGTGAGTTGTAAGACTCACTTGCCATGACCAGTTGTGAGTTGTAAGACTCACTTGCCATGACCAGTTGTGAGTTGTAAGACTCACTTGCCATGACCAGTTGTGAGTTGTAAGACTCACTTGCCATGACCAGTTGTGAGTTGTAAGACTCACTTGCCATGACCAGTTGTGAGTTGTGAGACTCACTTGCCATGACCAGTTGTGAGTTGTGAGACTCACTTGCCATGACCAGTTGTGAGTTGTGAGACTCGCCATGGCCTCACCTGTTCACCCACTTGTTTGTAAACATGTTATTCCGTGAGTCAAGTGAATACCGTCTTCAGGAGAGAAGAAAGTCTTCAAAAAGTGACACAATGGCAGATTCTCAGCGTTACTTCTGGGAAATCTTTTTCTCAAAAGGTTTTAAAAAAGAGATATGATATCGAGAAAAATTCCTGAAAACGCTTGTGGAAAATGAATTTTGAGGATAGACCAAGAATTATAAAATATTTCAGTTAACTTTGTTGTACTTTCAGATGCAGAAGCAAGTTCCAACATTAACTCATATATGAAGACTCGCTATCAGGCAGCTAAATTACTTTGGAAAACCATCCTAATAGATGAGAAGTAGATATTTACAGGTTTCATTATTATTACAAAGTTACAAAGGAAATACCACAAGAAGAATTACACTTTTTTAAATACTACAAAGGTGTTTCATAGATTACAAAATGAAAATCAGTAATGGAACTACAAGGCAGCCAACGACTCTCTTACAAAATGTTGTGTTTGAGAGCTAATATAATGAAAAGCCTCATATGATATCTTAGTTTAAGTCAAGTCAAGATACACATGTGAACTTCAACCTCAGGTTGTTGCTAGACTGACATTATAACTCGTAAGATAAGATAAGATTTCGTTCGGATTTTTAACCCCGGAGGGTTAGCCACCCAGGATAACCCAAGAAAGTCAGTGCGTCATCGAGGACTGTCTAACTTATTTCCATTGGGGTCCTTAATCTTGTCCCCCAGGATGCGACCCACACCAGTCGACTAACACCCAGGTACCTATTTGCTGCTAGGTGAACAGGACAACAGGTGTAAGGAAACGTGTCGAATGTTTCCACCCGCCGGGAATCGAACCCGGGCCCTCCGTGTGTGAAGCGGGAGCTTTAGCCACCGGGCCACCGGACCACCGGGCCACCGGGCCACCGTAGTAAGTTCTTGGTGTAGTTTATGCACAGTTTGTGTTCCTGGGTCGACTACAATAAAGTTCTACAAGTTCAGACTAATTTCGCTAATGAAGTTCTATTCTACAGAGAACATAATGGTGAAGTACGTGTTCCATTACCCTTTTTGAAGGAAGATTTATGTACTGTGCTGAAGGAAGTTTTTGAAGGAAGATTTATGTACTGTACTGAAGGAAGTTTTTGAAGGAAGATTTATGTACTGCACTGAAGGAAGATTTATGTACTGCACTGAAGGAAGATTTTGAAGGAAGATTTATGTACTGCACTGAAGGAAGTTTTTGAAGGAAGATTTATGTACTGCACTGAAGGAAGTTTTTGAAGGAAGATTTATGTACTGCACTGAAGGAAGTTTTTGAAGGAAGATTTATGTACTGCGCTGAAGGAAGTTTTGAAGGAAGATTTATGTACTGCACTGAAGGAAGTTTTTGAAGGAAGATTTATGTACTGCGCTGAAGGAAGTTTTTGAAGGAAGATTTATGTACTGCGCTGAAGGAAGTTTTTGAAGGAAGATTTATGTACTGCGCTGAAGGAAGTTTTTGAAGGAAGATTTATGTACTGCGCTGAAGGAAGTTTTTGAAGGAAGATTTATTTACTGAACTGAAGGAAGTTTTGAAGGAATATTTATGTACTGTGCTGAAGGAAGTTTTTGAAGGAAGATTTATGTACTGCGCTGAAGGAAGTTTTTGAAGGAAGATTTATGTACTGTACTGAAGGAAGTTTTTGAAGGAAGATTTATGTACTGCACTGAAGGAAGTTTTTGAAGGAAGATTTATGTACTGCACTGAAGGAAGTTTTTGAAGGAAGATTTATGTACTGCACTGAAGGAAGTTTTTGAAGGAAGATTTATGTACTGCACTGAAGGAAGTTTTTGAAGGAAGATTTATGTACTGCACTGAAGGAAGTTTTTGAAGGAAGATTTATGTACTGCACTGAAGGAAGTTTTGAAGGAAGATTTATGTACTGCACTGAAGGAAGTTTTTGAAGGAAGATTTATGTACTGCACTGAAGGAAGTTTTGAAGGAAGATTTATGTACTGCACTGAAGGAAGTTTTTGAAGGAAGATTTATGTACTGCACTGAAGGAAGTTTTGAAGGAAGATTTATGTACTGCACTGAAGGAAGTTTTTGAAGGAAGATTTATGTACTGCACTGAAGGAAGTTTTTGAAGGAAGATTTATGTACTGCACTGAAGGAAGTTTTTGAAGGAAGATTTATGTACTGTGCTGAAGGAAGTTTTTGAAGGAAGATTTATGTACTGCACTGAAGGAAGTTTTTGAAGGAAGATTTATGTACTGCACTGAAGGAAGTTTTTGAAGGAAGATTTATGTACTGCACTGAAGGAAGTTTTTGAAGGAAGATTTATGTACTGCGCTGAAGGAAGTTTTTGAAGGAAGATTTATGTACTGTACTGAAGGAAGTTTTGAAGGAAGATTTATGTACTGCACTGAAGGAAGTTTTTGAAGGAAGATTTATGTACTGTACTGAAGGAAGTTTTGAAGGAAGATTTATGTACTGCGCTGAAGGAAGTTTTTGAAGGAAGATTTATGTACTGCACTGAAGGAAGTTTTGAAGGAAGATTTATGTACTGCGCTGAAGGAAGTTTTGACTTCCTTGTGGATTCACCTGATGACTTTTAATCAAGAATGTCAGCAAGCATGATGAATTATTCACTACACAAACTATTTGAGACATCATATACTACCATGACAGTGACGTACAGACGTCTAGTGATGCCCAGGACCAACCTAGTGAAATTAAGACACATGTGCAACATCTGGGTATCTTTATCGTAGACGTTTCGCCATCCAGTCCCTAATTACCTCATCTTCTGTATATAGTTCTACTGTCTTCAGGTTATGTCCTAGAATTTGTATTGATAAAGCCACTGGATGGCGAAACGTCTACAATAAAGATACCCAGATGTTGCACATGTGTCTTAATTTCATCTTGTCGGTATTATATACCATTCTTGTACAACTTATGAGGCCTAGTACTGAGAAATATTATGAGACATGAACTAAACACTTATTCGATTTAAATTTAAATCAACCAAATTTAAAAAGTTCTTTTTCCTGTTAGAAAAAACTTGAGAAATTATTTTTCACTGCTTATTAAAGCCAGATTGATCAGTCGCTTCTGTGACACTGAAGACCTCAGATATGTTTTTATTAATTTCAGCTTTGATAAATTAGACACATGTGCAACTCTTGGGTATCTTTATGAGGAAACGTTTCGCCACACAGAGGCTTCATCAGTTCATACAAAGGAGAAACGTGAAGAACAGGAGGAGAATGAGGTAATCAGTCCCCCAACCTCGAGTCGATGTGGTCAGTCCATCAATCTTGAATAGAATACGGCATATGTGCGAAGAAGCAGCTTATATACCATAGGTAGGAGAGGTGCAGCAGTCATAGGTGGTGTCACATTTGTCCAATGTGGAAGTACGTCGGGCCACTGTGTGGCGAAACGTTTCCTCATAAAGATACCCAAGAGTTGCACATGTATCTAATTTATCAACGTGTCGGTTCTCTGAACCATTTATCCACAATTTCAGTTTTGAAAATGACCTTTCACAACTTGCGACTGAAAATGCGACTGTAAGCAGTATTGTATGAAACACACAGCGTGGGAGAGATATCCCTCCCATACTGCAGTGAAGACTCCACGGCATCTTTACCATCAGAGAGAATTCTATTCCCTCATTAATTTCGTCATATAACTGAATGGCTGCCAAACCATTATCATAGTAATTTTCAAAGTCTTAACATTCCTTTTTTAATTTCTCTCTTTCTCGTTCATCTTCAACTGGGGAGCACCATTTTCTCTGGACAAAAAGGGTACACCATGTTAAAGGGATAAAGGGCTAACCACTGCCTCTGTAGTGAAGTGAACCTCCAAAAATTGATGTATCATCGCTGAAATTTCAAAATCACTTTCTTATTTCCCTCTCAAATTGTCCCCCCCCCAAATGTACCATTAACCAAAGCTCCTGAAGCCTAAGATTATAGTTTTTAAGAAATATGAGGAGAACAGAAGAATTACATATATTGCAACATTGAAAGAAGCAGACACGCTCATATACAGAACTGCAAGTATAGAAAATTCATCTACAACGAAATGTTTCAATCACATATTGTGCGAGCAAGATGAATGATAATGCAATGATTGCCAACTCTCAAAATCAACACACTAAAACAATATTTTAACCTGTATGTATTCCAACAGGGCAACTTTCTACAATGCTAAAATTATCTCGCAAATCTATTCTTCCAGTCATGGCGGCTACTACAACTGATTGTTCAATTCAGTTGATTTTCTAGACATATTTGGAAAATTTAATAAAACGTATTTGTGGAATAAATTCAACATGTATTGTAACATGAGATTAAGATGTCTACCGTCAAGTGCATCGATATGTTTTATGAGGTGATAAACCAAACATATATGGTATTACTTGGTGTCATTGACACTTGTAATGGTGAATTTGGTCATCCTGAAATGTGCAATATCTGATATAGTTAAGAAACAGTTGGACAAATCATTCCAGACAAACATATTTACTACGCACAAGACGCTGACAAACGCACTCTGCTTGTACAATATAACTGCTGCCTCTAAGAACAACCTATATGAAGAAATTTTTAATAAGGTTGAAGAATTACAATTAAACTCTAATAAAAAATGAGGTAATCATGAGTGCCTGGTAATCATCGAGAAATGTAAGATGTCTAAAAAATAAAGGAATTTCTTAATCTTAAAGAAGAGTTTAATGCAACATTTTAAGTGATTCAGGAATATATAACAATTATGGAATCTTTATTTAAAGTAATAAGGCTTAAAAGAAATGTTGATTAGAATTCACTTATTTCATCAGTGAAAGCAATCACTGCATACTTCTATACATTAAGTTTTCAAAAATTTTTGTGATGATGGCTTAATAACTTACAGAAATGAGAACTTGAGAGGGATCTAATCCAACAATATGGGAAGAGTTTGCAGAAGAAAGTCGAGTTATGAGGAAAATAATTTA
>NW_027197582.1:0-40000 GCF_038502225.1 Cherax quadricarinatus
ATAACCTGTCAGTTCTGTCAGGCCTGGTTTTATCTGAGAAGTGAAGCATACGTAACATTAGCACAAATCGATTCACTGGCATTATATCACTGAAACCTGGTGTTGCAATCAGGGGGTCTGTTGACCAGTATGATTTCACTTTGTGCTTATACACATGTGGCATAAGCATTATTGTGGCAAAGAAAAGATACATCTCAGCCACAGTTGCCTCCTTCCACTGGTGTAGACGTGATTTTGGTGAAAGTAATGTGTTTGCCATGGTGTACTCGTAGTATGTGTTGCTTTCCATGACAATACTTTTCATCAGTGGTTCGTCAAAGAATAACTCGAAACATTCCAGTTCAGTGGCATTGTTCCCAAGTGCACAAGATGGCCGTATTCCACTTTGGCTGCCATCAAACTGGTGGGGATTTGGAACAAAATTGACAGCTTCCTGCCAATCCCAGGTGCGGTCTGCTGGTGGGTACTGGACAATGACAGGTGGTTGTGGTTGTGGAGGTTGTGGTTGTGGAGGCTGGTGTGGTGGGGGAGTGGGGGATGGTGGCCTTTGTTCTAGATCAGCTGAGGCAGCGGCGTGGGTGGCAGCGTGGGTGGCAGCATGGCCCACTGCTGGTGCCTCACCGCCGGCACCACTACCACCACGCACATTTGCCATCCCAATTGCAACAGTATCTTCGTCATTTTCACTGTCTGTTCCTGTTGTACAGCCACGGGATGTACTCCGAGATACACTCCTTCCCCTTGGAATAGCATATGGCACACTTCCAGAGCGCATATATCGTCGTATATACTGATGCTTCACTGGGGAATATTGCACTTCACTATCACTACTGGAACTAGTTTGAAGAGCTTGTAGTTCATATTCACTATCACTATCATCACCCATGCTCTCATCTGAGTCTGGGATTTGGGAAAATAGAAGTTTCCTCTTGGGTTCTGGAACAACTGAACGTGAACACGAGGGCCCAGCACCAGAGGTGGAAGGCTGAGGGTCGTCTGGGTTTTCTTCACTATTACCGATATTATGGTCATTAGTTTCGGTCAAAACCTCACTAAAACCACGAAACTCATCTTCACTGGCACTTCCATCACTATTAGAACTGTCACTGGGGAACAAAAGTGTCCCAATTCGCCGAGAAGTGAGGAGCTTCTTACCGCGAGGCATGGTGGACATTGTTTACTAAGAGGGCATTCCCACAATGCACCACTGGGTCCCAGATTTTTTTCTACCGCACACACCGACCACGCAGACCCATTCTCTCACATCTAGGCCTACCAGCCTTTTCGCGCGAGATTTGAGGCCGCTAGAATTTATGCGTACTAGTACGTCAAAAACCCCTACGTGTAAGACGTACTAGTACGACGAAAACCCTCAAAGGGTTAAATGTAATAGAATATTATGTGTAGGTGGGTTGGCCTGGTATGGTAGCCCGGCTGACTACCATACATACCACACTTGATTTCTTACAATAAATACTACTTGTCTCACCCTAGATTAAGACTATAAATATTTTAAGGTAAGTAATGAGTGCACTATGTGTGTATTGTACTTTTTTATTGTTCTTTGATGCCTGGTTCTATTGCTAACTTAATATATGTTAGTGTAAACTTGTTATCTAGTGTTTGTATGCATTTGTAAGTGGAAAAAAAGGGTGTTCCACTTTACGGCGGTTTCCGCTTTACGGCGGTAGCCTGGAACCTAACCAGCCATATAAGTGGGGCCCTACTGTACACAACATATCCCTCCAAACTGCCAATATCCCAAACCCCTCCTTTAAAGTGCAGGCATTGTACTTCCCATTTCCAGGACTCAACTCTGGCTATATAAAAATAACTGGTTTCCCTGAATCCCTTCATTAAATATTACCCTGCTCACACTCCAACAGCTCGTCAGGTCCCAAATACCATTCGTCTACATTCACTCCTAACACTCTCATGCATGCTCGCTGGTAGTCCAAGCCCCTTGCCCACAAAACCTCCTTTACCCCCTCCCTCCAACCTTTTTGAGGACGACCCCTACCCCATCTTCCTTCCCCTACAGATTTATATGCTCTCCATGTCATTCTACTTTGATCCATTCTCTCTAAATGACCAAACCACCTCAACAACCCCTCTTCAGCCCTCTGACTAATACTTTTATTAACTCCCAACCTCCTAATTTCCACACTCTGAACTTTCTGCATAATATTTACACCACACATTGCCCTTAGATTGGACATTTCCACTGCCTCCAACCGCCTCCTCGCTGCAACATTTACAACCCAAGCTTCACACCCGTATAAGATTGTTGGTACTACTATACTTTCATGCATTCCCTTCTTTGCCTCCACACATCATGTTTTTTGTCTCCACCATATACCTCAATGCACCACTCACCCTTTTTTCCTTTATCAATTCTATGATTAACTTCATCCTTCATAAATCTATCCGGTGACACGTCAACTCCCAAATATCTGAAAACATTCACTTCTTCCATACTCCTCCTCCCCAACTTGATAACCAATTTTTCTTTATCTAAATCATTTGATACCCTCATCACCTTACTCTTTTCTATGTTCACTTTCAACTTTCTACCTTTACACACACTCCCAAACTCGTCCACTAACCTTTGTATAAAAATATAATACAATAATAATAATAATACAATAATAATAATAATATAATAATACCCTGCCTCGGTGGGAGACGGCAGACTTATTGAAAAAAAAAAACATACGTATATAATAATAATGTACTACATAATAATAATTATAATAACAGGTGGCTTCAAAAGGCCGTCACTAAATGGCAGTGTTTACCACAACAAAGGGGTAACGGTTGTGGTTGCCTCCACCTGTTACATAATGACATTTTATTCATTCAGCAGTATATATCAGGTTTCTATGTTATTTATATTGTTTATTACTGCACATTAGATGAACTGTGATAGATAAATAAGCCGTAGAGTTGATTATAGCGAAATATTCAAGGAGTATTTGTCTTGTCTCCAGACAAACTCTCGTCGGCTGCCGCCACCGCCACATATATAATGATATTTTATTCATTCTTGGGTATATATCAGGTTTATATGTTATTTATATTGTTTGTTATGTCATATTAGATGAACTGTGATAGATAAATAAGCCGTATAGATGACATTAGCGAAATTATTCAAGAAGTATCTTGTCCGGTCTCCAGACAAACTCTCATCCACCGCCGACACTGCCCATACCACTACTTTAATTACATATTTTATTCATTTTAGAGTATATATCAGGTTTCTATGTTATTTATATTGTTTATTATGTCATATCAGATGAAGTGAGATGGATAAATACACCGTAGAGTTGATATTAGCAAAATTATTGAAGTACAGAATTCCACTGGAACAGATTAATTGCATTTCATTTAAATTAAATGAGGAAAATTGACTCTGCAAACGAGCAAATCCAGTTGCAAGCAAGGTCACAGAATGGATTAAACTCGCAAGTAGAGGTTCCACTGTACTATTCTGTCAAGCCTCCTGACAGCAGGAACGGATTAATTATATTTCCATTATTTCTTATGGGGAAAATTAATTCAGCTAACGATAAAATCGGTTAAGGACAATCTCTGGAGCAGATTAAAATCATCACCCGAGGGTCCACTGTAATTATGAAAAAGAGGGTCCACTGTATCTCGGATCTACTTGACAGAAGAAGTGGCAAGATTCTGTACAAGGCGCAAGTATGCTCACACCTTGAGTACGCTCCACTTTCTTAGATTGCCTGTCCCCCCATCTCATCTGCTACTTTTTGACAGAATAGAGCAGATGCCTCAGAAAAGAGCACGGCGCTTCATCTCTCGACTGGACCCAGCCTTGGTAGATCTGTTATTTCAGCAGAGCCTTCAACACAGGAGGGATGTGAGCAGCCTTACTGTTATGTATAAGGCCAACACTGTCAAGAGTACCATACTTGGCTCCACTCCGAGGACAGTGAGAAATGAGCTTGTACACCACAAGACTGGTAGCTAGCAGCAACTTCACTCTGACTGTACCCTTTCCAGGACGTTGTTACATCTGAGATCATTTATTCCTAGGATGATTCAAGTCTGGAACATGTTCATACAGTGTAATGATATCAATGAAATAAAATCAGCTGACCAAATGAAATTGTTGCCCCACAGATGGCTCCAGCTTCATCCTGTTCCCTACTTTTATGTCTTATAACAATAAAAAAGGCTTTTAAATGAGTTGATGAGTGAAAGAGCAAGTGAGAGAGAGCAAGTGAGAGAGAGCAAGTGAGAGAGAGCAAGTGAGAGAGAGCAAGTGAGAGAGAGCAAGTGAGAGAGAGCAAGTGAGAGAGAGCAAGTGAGAGAGAGCAAGTGAGAGAGAGCAAGTGAGAGAGAGCAAGTGAGAGAGAGCAAGTGAGAGAGAGCAAGTGAGAGAGAGCAAGTGAGAGAGAGCAAGTGAGAGAGAGCAAGTGAGAGAGAGCAAGTGAGAGAGAGCAAGTGAGAGAGAGCAAGTGAGAGAGAGCAAGTGAGAGAGAGCAAGTGAGAGAGAGCAAGTGAGAGAGAGCAAGTGAGAGAGAGCAAGAGAGAGATTTATACAAATGTTGAGTACGTCAGTGACTGATAACGAAGTGTGAAAAGTACAGGAATTAGACGTGACAGTGAAGGGAAAATCTTGCATTACCACCATGATAAATTTTTGACTGAAGCTCATAGAGCCACCACAGTGTACACCCTTCATCATGGAAGTCACAGGTCTAACAAATATGACTGAATTAACTGTTTCCTGCATACCATTCAATGCATGCAGTATTTTCATATCCTTGGCATAACAGATAAAATGTGAGGATACTGGAGATAATGTTTATATACAAATTGAAAGGGACTCCAAGATTTATATACAATATTTTTTGACTCCTAACATTTGTATAATCAGGGTTAAATTGAGGGAAAACTAAACATAATGTATATCAATTTAGTTGTGACAACCCTGTGGTAAAAAGGGTGAGAATTAGTATGGAAATTAAGAAAGATTTTGAAGGGTTTGGGTCTAACCCTGAGAAGCCTATGCCAGTTGTGGAATCCATTGTGCCCACTTCAAAAATTAAGAAAATGTGTGCAAAGTGGGTTGAACTGCAAACCTTTATGGATGAAAATCACCCTAACACAGCTATTGCAAGCCGTGCTGGTGACTATTACAATGACAATGTTGTGGCCCATTTTAGACAAACCTTAACCCTTTCAGGGTCCGTCCCGTAGATCTACGGCTTAACGTTGAGTGTCCAAACCGTAGATCTACGCCAAAATTCTAGCGCCGTCAAATTTAGCGCGAAAGCACTCATAGGCCTACATGCGAGAGAACGGGTCTGCGTGGTGGGTGCGCGCCATAAACAAAAAATCTAGGCGCCCGCATAGCATTGTGGGAACGCCGGCTCAGTTACCCTTGTTCACCATGCCTCGTCGCAAGGCAGCTATCACTCCACGGAAAATTGGGACTCTCCTCTTCCTATCTGAACGTTCTGACACTGATGGAAGTGGAAATGGAGAAGAATTCTTTGGCTTTGATCAGTTAGTGACCGAGAGGAATGACCAGGATATCGATAATAGTGCAGAAAACCCTGACGATCCTCAACCTTCTACCTCTGGTGTGGGGACTCCTCAGTCACGGTCAGTTGTACCTCAACACAAGAGAAAACTATTATTTTCGCGTGGCCAGGCCTCTGACTTCAGTAATGATGATGATAGTGACATGGATTGTGATTTTATTGCTCTTGACGATCATTCGAGTAGTGATAGTGAGGAATCATATTCACCAGTAAAGCGTCGGTATGTACGCCGGCGCATGCGCTCGGGTAGTGTACCCTATGCTGTGCCCAGGGGACGGAGTACATCCCGTGCCCCTACACCAGGTTTAGATAGTGATAGTGAGGATGTGGCTACACTTGGCATAGATAGACCACAGGCATCAGCAGATAGTGGTAGTGGTGATGATAGTGGCACCGCCATGCGTGACTCACTAGCCCAGGCTGGGACCCACGCTGCTAACTCCTCAGTTCAAGGACAAAGCGGAGCGTCAGCCACCAGCCCACCACAACCACAACCACCCACACAACCAGCCTATGATGTCCAGTATCCACCAGCAAACCATATCTGGGATTGGCAGCAAAATCCCAATTTTGTTCCCAAGCCCTACCACTTTGATGACTCTCAAAGTGGAATTCTACCTACTTGTCCCCTTGGAACCAGGGCCAATGAACTGGAATTCTTTGAATTATTCTTTGACCAGCCATTGATGGAAACTATTGTCAGGGAAAGTAATAAGTATTTTGAGTACCCCATGGCAAATACGATCATATCACCACAGTCAAGACTACACCGGTGGAAAGAGACGACTGTTGCAGAAATGTATTTGCTTTTTGCAACAATAATGCTTATGCCTCATGTCCATAAGCATAATATAAAAGCATACTGGTCCACAGATCGGCTAATTTCTACCCCGGTCTTCAGTGAAATCATCCCAGTGAACAGGTTTATCTTACTATTACATAAGTTGCACTTCTCTGACAAAACCAGGCCTGACAGAAGTGACAGGTTATACAAGATTAGAAATGTTTTTATGTATCTCAAACAAAAGTTCAGCATATACTTTTATCCATTCAAGAATCTTGTAATTGACGAGTCTTTGATTTTGTTCAAAGGTAGGCTGTCATTCAAGCAGTATATACCGAGCAAGAGGAAACACTCCGGTATAAAACTGTTTGTACTCTGTGACTGACAGTGGCCCGGTATTGGATATTGTTGTATACACGGTAAGTAAAACATTGAAAGATACCAAAATGTTATTGGGTATCTCAGGTGACGTAGTGAGAAGCATGATGGCACCTTATCTTGGTAAGGGGCATACATTATATACCGATAACTGGTACACAAGCCCATTACTCAGTGATTTCTTGCGAATGAACAAGACAGATGCATGTGGCACAATGCGTTCTAATCGTAAACATATGCCCAGGCTCAACGCAGGTGCTCGTGATGACATGCAGGTGTTTACTGCCAATGACATCATGGCATTATGGTGGCATGACAAACGAGATGTCACACTGTTGACAACCATTCACCATAATGAAATGCAAGACAGTGGCAAAGTTGATCGAGTGACTAATGAATGTATTCGAAAACCAGTGACAGTGATTGATTATACACAAAACATGCGCTTGGTTGACAAATGTGACATGCAGATTGGTTTTGTTGATTGTGTTCGTAAAAGTTACAAGTGGTACATGAAACTTTTCTTCCATCTCATGGACATTTCAATGCTCAATGCATATAATATGTACCAAATGAAGACTGGCAACAGACCACCGTATGGTGAATTTTGTTTGTCTGTTGTCAGACAACTCATAATGAAGTACGTACCAGGTAAGAACACCTGCTACACAACAAGGTCCTCAAATTCCTCAGGATATACCCAAGCGTTTGAGGAGGGAAGGTGATCATTTCATAATACAGCTTCCTTCAACTCAGAAGAGATTTGCTCAGAAGAGATGCATCGTCTGTGCACAAACAAAACAACGGCAACAAAGACGCAAAGACATTCGGTTTATGTGTGAGGAATGTAAGGTACCTCTGTGCATGGTGCCTTGTTTCAAGGAGTTCCACAAGCTCCAGCAGTTCTAAAACCATGTCCAGTGATTGTAAATATGTAAATATATGATAGAACATTAGTATTATACAAGATTTGTGCATGTTTATTGTAATAAACAACAGTGGTAAACAATAATATGATAATAACTTTAGTGCGGTTATTGTGTTCAATACAGTGAGTTTATATATATACATTATATACAGTATTGGTCTCTCAGGCCCCAAATGTTAGTAGGAAAAGAAAAAAATTGGAAAAGAAAAGAAAAAACTACAAAAACTGCTAAATAAAGTAATGTGTGTATGTGGAATTCGTCGATGTTGCTGCCACCACGTCATTTTGGACAAATTCTTGGCACTGTATCTCGGTAAGTACTGATCAGAAATTTTTTTTTGTCTTATTACCTTCACAAAAATATGCTCTTTAATTCTGCAAGATTTTTTTTTTTTTTTTTTTTTTTCAAAATTTCTTGGACACTGGAGCACCACTTCAGATTTTGGCCTTGGACCCTGAAGGGGTTAAAGGAACGGGAGGTACAGACCTCTATGGGCAGATTTGTTGTGCGACAGAGGTCCAGTGACTCTCAAGCTGGTCCTAGTGGCATTAAAAGAAGAAGGGAAGTAACCCTGGAAAAGGACTTGCTACCTCAAGTCTTAATGGAAGGGGATTCCCCTTCTAAACATTAACAACTTCGACATTCTCCCCTCCTCCCATCCCATCAATCATCACCAGATCTTCATTAAAGGTAAGTGTCATGTATTCTATTGTTAGTAGAGTACGTACTACTAACTGTGCATGTCTTCTTCAGTTTGTGTGCATTAAACTTAATATTTCATGTGGTAAAACTTTTTTTTTTTATAGTACTTTTGGGTGTCTTGCACCAATTAATTTGATTTCCATTATTTCTTATGGGGAAAATTAATTCGCCTTCCGATAATTTTGGCATACAACGAGCTCTCAGGAACGGATTAATATCGTATACCGGGGGTCCACTGTATTACAACAATGCAGTAGTCTGCATAACAGTAAATCTTCTAATTTTTTTTTTTTTTTTTTTGTTTTTTGAGAATGAAAATTCAAAATGGAAAGCAAGCATAATGTAAGAAGGCCTGGAGATGTGACCAAGGAACAAAGGAAATGTTTTTTAGTGCCAGGAATATCTACATTGTTATTCTGAACCCTGTTTTTAAATTGGCAATTTTTTAATTTTGTGTGAAATTGGCCAAATTACTGAATTCTGATCACTTTACTGGGTAGTTGAAGTAGGTAAACAGGCGGTTTCTGGCATTCAATCGACAGAACAGAATGAATACTAGCAAAATAGCTATGAGTTTGGACTGGAACAATGGAATTGGCCAAAAATAAGGTGTAAAGTGGGCAAAATCATTGATGCATAAATATCGCTGAGACTGCTAACTTTGTGAGAGCACAATCTTGCAAGTTTTTTTTTATCATATTTTGTACTTTTAGTTTCATTACCTTTGGAAAAGGATTCTCTATCATTTTTTTTTTTTCTGAAAAGTCTTCGACCCTGAGAGCAAATTCGAGATCAGGGGGTCTCAACCCTGAAAGGGTTAAGACCTTAACTTTGGCATGCCCAAAAATTAAAATTCCTAACAGACTGAAAGAGTGCAATTTTATGAATTGAATAAGACGAAAATGAAGGGAATCTAACAGAAACTTACAATTATACGGTATGTTAAAATTGGTGAAAAAAATTATCATTCTTTGGCAACAGCAGCGTAAATTCAACAGCGACAGTTACATTTTACAATTAACTCATAATTATGACTTTTTCTTTTTTCCATAGTTTTTAATGTTTAACACTACAAACCACTTTCTTAAGATATTATAAGTGTTTCAGGGTGTTTTAGTAGTTCAAACATAGGGAAATGCATAGCCAGATATTGCTCCACACTTTATACACAGTATGAATTAGAGCAAATGCTTTTCTTTTTCTCGTTTTTTTACTGCTTTGTTGTTCTAACACTATGTACAGAGATTAGCTATATATTACAATTGTTTCAAGGCATAATACTCTTCAAAACATGAAAATAAATCACACTGTTTCACTATATTTGGCTATCCTAGGTTAAATGTACATAATGCGCTTACTGGTTGAATTTCAGTTAGTAGCATGAAATTGTAATAAATTTGGAATGAATAAGACATCTTCTGGCACTTCACACATTGTTTGCTGGTAGGGAAGCTGGTAGTGGAACAGGTCCTGATTTCACTGTTCATAGGAAACCACAACAGCTGAACTATGATCAAAAATATTGGTAGGTGGAATATATGAAGGCACAAAAAAATTGTTTGTACTAGTATGCTGGACACAATCATCACTTGTGTACTAGTACTTTGGACACAGTTAAAAGGCTAACCACTACCTATCACCATACAATTGACAACTATCTAAATACATCCACTTCTTCCGTTTGTCTTCCCTCCAATCTGGTATTCACTCTATCATTGTGTAGACTTTTTGACTATCACTATGCTCTTCTCTCTCTTCTTTTATTTTCTTTCTTTTACATACTCTTGCAAATTCATCCACCAACTTTTGTAACCTGTCTTCAGAATCCCCCAAAAGAACTGTGTCATCAGTAAAGAACAACTGTGATAACTCCCACTTTGTATCAGATTCAACATTTTTCAATCCCACTCCCTTTCCAACATCCTACCATTCTCTTTTCACAGTCCATCTGAAAATAAGTTAAACAACCAGGATAACATCATACAACCCTATCTAAGTCCTATTTTCACTAGAAACAAGTCCTCCTCCCTCTTGTTAAACCTAACCTGCACCTCACTGCATAAAAACTCTTAACTGCTTTTAGTAGCCTACCTACTATTCCATACACATGTACTATCAGCCACATGGTTCACCTATTCACCTTATTATATGCTTTTTCTAAATCTATAAATGCAACAAACAGCTCTACGCATCAATGCAAATACAGTGGACCCCCGCATAACGATTACCTCCGAATGCGACCAATTATGTAAGTGCATTTATGTAAGTGCGTTTGTACGTGTATGTTTGGGGGTCTGAAATGGACTAATCTACTTCACAATATTTCTCATGGGAACAAATTCGGTCAGTACTGGCACCTGAACATACTTCTGGAGTGAAAAAATATCGTTAACCGGGGGTCCACTGTACTTGGTTTACACATCCCCTAGCCTTCCTAAATCCTCCCTGTTCCTCTGCAATCCTACTTTCTGTCTTACCCATATCTCATTCAATAACAATTCGACCATAAACTTACTTGGTCTACAGTACTCAGCAGACTTATTGCCCTATAATTCTTCCAGTTTCTCCTCCCCTTTTCCCTTCTAAAGGGAAACTATGCACACAGTCAAAACTTTGGAACACTAAACAAATACACCGACTACTCCGTTTAGCATCAGTTGCAACCCCATCTATCTCAGCTGCTTTACCCACTTTCATTCTACCCAATGTCTCATGCACATTACCAATATCCACCTCATAAGTGAAAGATACCTTACTCACCTGGGCAAGCTGGTACACCAAATTACTCCCGCCATGTGTCGAGGGATAATACGGCATCAAATTTGGAGTTATTACAGGATAATTCTGCAAGTAAACATTTATTTCTCATAAGGCAAGAATGCAATAAAAAACCACCAACACTGCATACAAATTAAATAACTAAAATATTACTGAAATTTGAAGATGCTGCTGATATTACATAAAACTGAAATTTGGGTAGAGGCTTGCAATCTTCTGGAAAAAAATATACAACTTTATATACAGAGCCTATTGAAAATGTCATTTGTACCCAACCTCATAAAATGCCAAAGCAACGTGTAAACAAAATTTACATAAACTGTGATAAAAATATATTCCCATTTTACAATAAAAAACAAAAGCTGTGATAACGGAGACATGTCATGTCTGAGGCAGCCAAATTGATCCCTAAAACTGGAAACATTACTTGGGTCCCTTTATGGTACCGTAAAATTCTTATTTCATTACTATAGTATTACATCTCTTTTAGCTTACGAGTATTGAAGATGTGGCAAGAAACAGGCAGTGACAGAGGAATCAAAGGCATATGTGAGCATGGGTTTCTGCTTGAAATCTCTAGATGCATTATGGTAAAGAAACAACATTAAAAGACCGTTGGCTACCTTGAAGAAGGCGCAAACCATCCCCCATTTCTTACCCAAAGTTTTTGATGGCATGTGAATCCAACAGAGCACAGTCTCATTGGCATAAGATCTTGTAACACCATTAGTTAAAGAGGGCTATGAACTGCACAAGGATTATTAAGGTCAAAGGCTGAGCATTGTAGGAAGTGTAGTGGGAGAGAGAAGGTTAGAAAGATGGGAGAAAATGTGCTTTTTGTGGGCATGAAAAAAAAAAAAAAGGTGGACACTAGGAAAAATATTAATGCTTGGTCATTTGCAAGGTATATATGGTTAGAGTGAAGTCTCCTGAATAAAATCTAAGATTCTTCAGTTATAATGTTCTTGAAGGAATAAAAGAACTCACAATGTTTCTGTTTCAGGTACGTAATTATTTCTCTGATTTTGTATAGCAAATCACCTCTGGGATTACTTTTGTCAGAGAAATACAGTTTATGTAGTAACAAAAGAAATTATCAATTGGCTATGAGACCATCTCTAATCCAGTATTTCAATACAGCCTCTCCTCACTTAGCGACGTACTCGTTCATCGATGCCTCAGATTTACGATTGGCTCTCTGACCAGTATGCATGCCTAAGTAACATATATTAGAGCTGACTTCCTTTATTCTGTTTATTACAATATACAGTGGACCCCTGGTTTTCATAATTAACCCTTTCAGGGTCCAAGACCAAAATCTGAAGTGGTGCCCCAGTGTCCAAGAATTTAAAAAAAAAAAAAAAAATTTTATTTTTTCTTATGAAATGGTAGAGAATCTTTTTGTGAATGTAATAAAACAAAAAGTACGAAATTTTATGGAAAATTGACAAAATTATGCTCTCGTGAATTTTGATGTGTCAAGAGATATTTACGAATCGGCAATTTTGGCAACTTTGACTCCTATTTTAGGCCAATTACATTATTCCAGTCGACCAAATTCTTAGCTATTTCACTAGTATTACTTCTATTCTATCGATTGGGCACAAGAAATCGCCAAGTCAACTGTTTCAACTACAAAATAAAGTGACCGGAAATTGGTAATTTGGCCAATTTAACACAAAGTTCAAAATATTCCAATTTCAAAATAGGGTCCAGAATAAACAATGTAGATATTCCTGGCACTAAACAAACATTTCCTCTGTTCATTAGTTATGTTTTGAGGCTTCACAAATAAATTCCATATTGATTTTTTATTCACATAATGAATTTTTATTCACACCAAAAAATAGAAGATTTACTGTTATGCAATATTGTAATAATTGTATAAATATCACCACCACATTTGTGAATGTATATTAGACCCACCAGCTGGCGTGTATTAGACTTTGAGCTCGGTTTCAAGCCATTTCCAGTGCTAAAACCAATCAAAATTATCTCTTATTTCTGTAATATGTCTTCCATTCTATCAAATGAGACCAAGAAATCACAAATACAACTATAAAAAACATACGAAAAAACACTGCAAAGTCGCTGTTTTAATCGAAAATCACGGTCTCAGTTTTTTTTCTCTCATTATCCAGTGTGCTGCAGGATTTGTTTTATGTGGTGCACACATACCACATACATGTATTCTCTCATATCTAGGCCCAAATTTACCACTCACAGTTTATCAGAGTGAGCTGAGCTCATGACACAGATCTACGGTTTGGGCCCTGAACGTAAAGTCGTAGATCTACGGGACGGACCCTGAAAGGGTTAATCCATTCCAGAAAGAGTGACTAAACCTGAATCTAATGATTTCCGAATAAATTTTCCTCATAAGAAATAACGTAAATCCAATTAATCCATTCCAGACACCCAAAAGTATCAAAAAAATACTTTTTTTACATGAAATATACATTTCCCTGCACAGAAAACAATGAGACATGCAAAATAAAACAATACTAAAATGACACTTACCTTTAATGAAGACTTATTGACGAGTGATGAGACAGGAGGGGAGAGGATGGAGGTGTACTAGTGTTTGGGAGGGTAATCCCCCTCCATAAGGACTTCAGGTACCAAGTCCTTTTCTGGGGTTACTTACCTTCTTTGTTTTTTAATGCCACTAGGACCAGCTTGAGAGTCGCTGGACCCCTGTCGCTCAAAAGTGTTCCAGAGAGGTCTGTATCTGGTGTTTAAAACTTCCCTAAAATGGGACACAACATTTCCATTGTACATGTTGCCAACATTGCCTGCAACAGCTTTGGCAGGGTGAAGTTCATCCGTAAATGTTTGCACCTTTGTCCACATTGCACAAATCTTCTTAATCTTTGAAGAAGGCAGCTTCCTCCATCTCTCTTCCTCCTCCTCTGAAGCAATTTCCTGAGCTGTGGTCTCTTGTTGTTGCAGATGAAGCTCTTGCAGCTCTGTAGTGGTCAACTCTTCATCGTGGTCCTCCGCAAACTCTTCCACATTCTTGAAACTCGCATCCAATCCCATGGAATTCCCCAATGCCACAATACTTTCCACAACTGGCACAGGCTCTTCAGTGTCAGCCCCAAACCCTTCAAAATCCCTCTCTTGTACATATTCTGGCCACAATTTTCTCCAAGCAGAACTCAAAGTCCTAGAAGTTACTCCCTTCCAAGCCTTACTTATTAAGTTTATGCAATGGAGGATACTGAAGTGATCTTTCCAGAACTCTCTTATGGTCAATTCAGTGTCTGAGGTCACTTCAAAGCACTTTTGAAACACTGCTTTTGTGTACAGTTTTTTGAAGTTTGAAATGACCTGCTGGTCTATGAGCTGGAAGAGATGAATGGTATTAGGGGACAAGAACTTCACTTTGATGAAACGAAACTCCTGCACCATTTGCTCTTCGAAGTCTGGAGGATGAGCAGGAGCACTGTCCATTACCAGGAGGCACTCGAGTTCAATTTATTTTCCAGGAGTTATTTTTTCACACAGGCTAAACACGTCATGGAACTAATCAAGATAATGTCCCTCGTGACCCATGCCTTACTGTTTGCCTTCCACATCACGCACAATTTACTCTTGACAACACTGTTTTTCTTGAACACACTGGGATTTTCAGTCATACACCAGTAGAGGCTTCACTTTGAAATCCCCACTAGCATTACTATAAAACATGAGACTTAGCCTGTCTCTCATAGGCTTGTGTCCTGGGAGTGCCTTTTCCTCCTGAATAATGTAGGTCCTCTCTTCCATTTTCTTCCAAAAGAGGCCTATTTCATCACAAATGAACTCTTGTTGGGGTTTGAATTGTTCAGCCTTTATGTACCCCTTCAATTCCTTAACATATTTTTCAGCCGCATTTTTGTCAGAACTGGCAGCCTTACCATGCCTTATCACACTGAGTATGCCACTACGCTTCTTAAATCTCTGAAAACAGCCTTTGCTGGCCTTAAATTCATCAATATCAAAACTAGTTCCAGGCATTTTCCTTACAAGATCATGCAACTGCCTTGCCTTTTCACAAACTATTGACTGCATAACAGTATCTCCTGATTGTTTCTTGTTGATCCACACCAACAACAAAGTCTCCACATCTTCCAGTATATTCGTGATCTCTGTTTTGTAAGGGAGAAAAAGTTAGCATATGAGAAGTTTTTACAAAGTAGAAGTGATGCAAGGAGAGAAGAGTATATGGAGAAAGAGAGAGAGGTTAAGAGAGTGGTGAAACAATGTAAAAAGGGAGCAAATGAGAGAGTGGGCGAGATGTTATCAACAAATTTTGTTGAAAATAAGAAAGTTTTGGAGTGAGATTAACAAGTTAAAGAAGCCTAGAGAACAAATGGATTTGTCAGTTAAAAATAGGAGAGGAGAGTTATTAAGTGGAGAGTTGGAGGTATTGGGAAGATGGAGGGAATATTTTGAGGAATTGTTAAATGTTGATGAAGATAGGGAAGCTGTGATTTTGTGTATAGGGCAAGGAGGAATAACATCTTGTAGGAGTGAGGAAGAGCCAGTTGTGAGTGTGGGGGAAGTTCGTGAGGCAGTAGGTAAAATGAAAGGGGGTAAGGCAGCCGGGATTGATGGGATAAAGATAGAAATGTTAAAAGCAGGTGGGGATATAGTTTTGGAGTGGTTGGTGCTATTATTTAATAAATGTATGGAAGAGGATAAGGTACCTAGGGATTGGCAGAGAGCATGCATAGTTCCTTTGTATAAAGGCAAAGGGGACAAAAGAGAGTGCAAAAATTATAGGGGAATAAGTCTGTTGAGTATACCTGGTAAAGTGTATGGTAGAGTTATTAGTGAAAGAATTAAGAGTAAGACGGAGAATAGGATAGCAGATGAACATGGAGGCTTTAGGAAAAGTAGGGGGTGTGTGGACCAGGTGTTTACAGTGAAACATATAAGTGAACAGTATTTAGATAAGGCTAAAGAGGTTTTTGTGGCATTTATGGATTTGGAAAAGGCGTATGACAGGGTGGATAGGGGGGCAATGTGGCAGATGTTGCAGGTGTATGGTGTAGGAGGTAGGTTACTGAAAGCAGTGAAGAGTTTTTATGAGGATAGTGAGGCTCAAGTTAGAGTATGTAGGAAAGAGGGAGATTATTTCCCAGTAAAAGTAGGCCAAAGACAAGGATGTGTGATGTCACCGTGGTTGTTTAATATATTTATAGATGGGGTTGTAAGAGAAGTAAATGCAAGGGTCTTGGCAAGAGGCATGGAGTTAAAAGATAAAGAATCACACAAAGTGGGAGTTGTCACAGTTGCTCTTTGCTGATGACACTGTGCTCTTGGGAGATTCTGAAGACAAGTTGCAGAGGTTGGTGGATGAATTTGGTAGGGTATGCAAAAGAAGAAAATTAAAAGTGAATACAGAAAACAGTAAGCTTATGAGGATAACAAAAAGATTAGGTGATGAAAGACTGGATATCAGATTGGAGGGAGAGTATGGAGGTGGTGAATGTATTCAGATATTTGGGAGTGGACGTGTCAGCGGATGGGTCTATGAAAGATGAGGTGAATCATAGAATTGATGAGGGGAAAAGGGTGAGCAGTGCACTTAGGAGTCTGTAGAAACTAAGAACTTTGTCCTTGGAGGCAAAGAGAGGAATGTGATGAATGTTGCAGCGAGAAGGCTGGAGGCAGTGGAGTTGTCATGTCTGAGGGCAATGTGTGGTGTGAATATAATGCAGAGAATTCATAGTTTGGAAGTTAGGAGGAGGTGCGGGATTACCAAAACTGTTGTCCAGAGGGCTGAGGAAGGGTTGTTGAGGTGGTTTGGACATGTAGAGAGAATGGAGTGAAACAGAATGACTAAGACTGTATCAGTCTGTAGTGGAAGGAAGGTGGGGTAGGGGTCGGCCTAGGAAAGGTTGGAGGGAGGGGGTAAAGGAGGTTTTGTGTGCGAGGGGCTTGGACTTCCAGCAGGCATGCGTGAGCGTGTTTGATAGGAGTGAATGGAGACAAATGGTTTTTAATACTTGACGTGCTGTTGGAGTGTGAGCAAAGTAACATTTATGAAGGGATTCAGGGAAACCAGCAGGCTGGACTTGAGTCCTGGAGATGGAAAGTACAGTGTTTCCACTCTGAAGAAGGGGTGTTAATGTTGCAGTTTCATAAACTGTATTGTAAAGCACCCCTCTGGCAAGACAGTGATAGAGTGAAGGATTATGAAAGTTTTTCTTTTTCGGGCCACCCTGCCTTGGTGGGAATCGGCCAATGTGTTAATAATAAAATAATTACAGGTTTGATTCAATTATTGGGATGCCGTAAACCATGACCAATTATTCCTAGTTATATTTTATTATCCGGAAATATAGTAAATCTTCTAGGTAGTAGGTTGGTAGACAGCAACTGCCCAGGGAGTTACTACCGTCCTGCCAAGTGAGTGTAAAATGAAAGCCTGTAATCAATTTTACATGATGGTAGGATTGCTGGTGTCCTTTTTTCTGTCTCATGAACATGGAAGATTTCAGGTATGTCTTGCTACTTCTACTTACACTTAGGTCACACTACACATACATGTACAAGCATATATATACACACCCCTCTGGGTTTTCTTCTATTTTCTTTCTAGTTCTTGTTCTTGTTTATTTCCTCTTATCTCCAAGGGGAAGTGGAACAGAATTCTTCCTCCATAAGCCATGCGTGTTGTAAGAGGCGACTAAAATGCCGGGAGCAAGGGCCTAGTAACCCCTTCTCCTGTATAAATTACTAAATTTAAAAAGAAACTTTCGTTTTTCTTTTTGGGCCACCCTGCCTCAGTGGGATACGGCCAGTTTGTTGGAAAAAAAAAATAGTAAATCTATTTTTGTGTCATTTATTTATTTTTATTTATTATCACACTGGCCGATTCCCACCAAAGCAGGGTGGCCCGAAAAAGAAAAACTTTCACCATCATTCACTCCATCACTGTCTTGCCAGAAGGGTGCTTTACACTACAGTTTTTAAACTGCAACATTAACACCCCTCCTTCAGAGTGCAGGCACTGTACTTCCCATCTCCAGGACTCAAGTCCGGCCTGCCGGTTTCCCTGAATCCCTTCATAAATGTTACTTTGCTCACACTCCAACAGCACGTCAAGTATTAAAAACCATTTGTCTCCATTCACTCCTATCAAACACGCTCACGCATGCCTGCTGGAAGTCCAAGCCCCTCGCACGCAAAACCTCCTTTACCCCCTCCCTCCAACCCTTCCTAGGCCGACCCCTACCCCGCCTTCCTTCCACTACAGACTGATACACTCTTGAAGTCATTCTGTTTCGCTCCATTCTCTCTACATGTCCGAACCACCTCAACAACCCTTCCTCAGCCCTCTGGACAACAGTTTTGGTAATCCCGCACCTCCTCCTAACTTCCAAACTACGAATTCTCTGCATTATATTCACACCACACATTGCCCTCAGACACGACATCTCCACTGCCTCCAGCCTTCTCCTCGCTGCAACATTCATCACCCACGCTTCACACCCATATAAGAGCGTTGGTAAAACTATACTCTCATACATTCCCCTCTTTGCCTCCAAGGACAAAGTTCTTTGTCTCCACAGACTCCTAAGTGCACCACTCACTCTTTTTCCCTCATCAATTCTATGATTCACCTCATCTTTCATAGACCCATCCGCTGACACGTCCACTCCCAAATATCTGAATATGTTCACCTCCTCCATACTCTCTCCCTCCAATCTGATATTCAATCTTTCATCACCTAATCTTTTTGTTATCCTCATAACCTTACTCTTTCCTGTATTCACCTTTAATTTTCTTCTTTTGCACACCCTACCAAATTCATCCACCAATCTCTGCAACTTCTCTTCAGAATCTCCCAAGAGCACAGTGTCATCAGCAAAGAGCAGCTGTGACAACTCCCACTTTGTGTGTGATTCTTTATCTTTTAACTCCACGCCTCTTGCCAAGACCCTCGCATTTACTTCTCTTACAACCCCATCTATAAATATATTAAACAACCACGGTGACATCACACATCCTTGTCTGTGTCATTATGAATTCAAAATGGAAAGCAGGTGTAATACAGGAGAGGCCTGGGGATGTGATTAATAAACAGAGGAAATGTTTTAGTGCCAGGAATGTCTACACTGTATTTTGCACTCTCCAATCAATATTCTTATTCTTATTAACTGTAATCATAATTCAACCTTAAAGAAATTACTGTCCCCTTGTTTGTATTACTTTTAATGCCAAATTTTATGTTTGTATACCTACTAAATAATCTATGTCTAGTTCTTAAGTAATCCATAAGCATTATTATTAGCCTACCCAAAATGCTCAGCATATTAGTGGCTTTCTTTGTGTTTAATAATATTTTATTACATGTAAAACTACATTTTTTTATATTGCAGAAAGAAATAGTGTTTTTTGCAGAAGATGGCCTTTGTTGCAATAAAATACACAACTAATAACGAATAACTTATAATATAGGAGTTTATATAACTGACAGGATAGACTTACTTGCATATGTTGAGAATGTGTAATGGTGACTTGCCGTGGCTGACCACTGGAGTGCATGTGAGGTGAAGGATTGGGTCCTCCAGGATGAGGGAAGAATTGACCCTGTGAGGAACATTCAAAATCCATTTAATGATAATGATAATTGCAATGCTTTAAGTTTACATTGATTTTATTTAAAAATTATTATTAGTTAGGCATGCTTCTGGAGGTTCTGCACCTCAATTCAGGAAATAAAATTCAGTAATTACCAGATCAAATTAAAAATTGTCCTGCTCTTTAAGCTCGACCTGAAGTCAAAACTTCTGTATTAGGTACCTAATCAACCAGGCTATTGCTGCCCATACCCTAGTCCTACATAGCCTTCACAAACTAGATGATCCAGTACTTCCTGCAGGAACTTATCCAGTTTCTAGATAAAAACTCTTCAGGCAATATTTCTTGTAATCATTGGCAAACGTGTCTTGGATCATGGATCATGACACTGTTGCTTTAATGGGCTTATAGTACCTCTGTTTTTCAATGGATTATTTTACATTTTCTCCCAGAAAAGAGAAGCCTCCTACCCCCTAGGCACAAAATGATCAACCTCCACTACTGTGACGAGGTGACCCAGCACACGTGGGTTATGTTAGTTATCCTTGGGATAAAGAACCTATGAAACCATATTCCTAAAGATAGTTTTGTAACTGAGGCCCTCTTATTTGCCTTTCAAAGCACAGTTTTATTCTGCCTTTAATTAAAAGTAAGTAGCCTGATGAAATTGTAAATTACTATAAACTTCACCATACAGTTCCTTGCTTATTTGTGTCAATAAGAAGGGTTAACTTGTAATTCATTTTGAAGCTAGGAGTTTCTTTTTGTGTATAAAGATATATACCGTATTTTACAGCGAACAAGACGCTCTAGTGTTGAGGATGCCTTCCCCCAATTCTGGCTGCCTATATTTTTGGAAAAAAAAAAAAAAAGGATAAACGATATCCACAGTAATAAAAATGTTGAACGCAAGGCATTACACATAAAAACGTGTAAATTACTTAGGATTACCCCCAAAAAAGTCAGACAAGTGATTTATTTCCATAGGGGTCCTTGATTTCCATTGTTTGTCTTTGTGTACCGAATGGTTCTTCGGTTTTCTTGTGTTTGGCAGTATTTTTCTCTTTCATGTCACTCAGTTTAGCTGCAATCAAACATCTAAAGGGTACTATCACTCATATGAGTCGTGTACAATACATAAACTGGACCTGACTGGCCATGCTCTCTTTTTACTCACTGTCTTGATATGCACAAAGTGGATGTGGCTACAGGAAGAGCAACATATTAATTTGTGATGGTTTTTCTTGCATTCGAGGAGAAGGCTGGAGGCAGTGGAGATGTCGTGTCTGAGGGCAATGTGTGGTGTGAATATAATGCAGAGAATTCGTAGTTTGGAAGTTAGGAGGAGGTGTGGGATTACCAAAACTGTTGTCCAGAGGGCTGAGGAAGGGTTGTTGAGGTGGTTCGGACATGTAGAGAGAATGGAGCGAAACAGAATGACTTCAAGAGTGTATCAGTCTGTAGTGGAAGGAAGGCGGGGTAGGGGTCGGCCTAGGAAGGGTTGGAGGGAGGGGGTAAAGGAGGTTTTGTGTGCGAGGGGCTTGGACTTCCAGCAGGCATGTGTGAGCGTGTTTGATAGGAGTGAATGGAGACAAATGGTTTTTAATACTTGACGTGCTGTTGGAGTGTGAGCAAAGTAACATTTATGAAGGGATTCAGGGAAACCGGCAGGCCGGACTTGAGTCCTGGAGATGGGAAGTACAGTGCCTGCACTCTGAAGGAGGGGTGTTAATGTTGCAGTTTAAAAACTGTAGTGTAAAGCACCCTTCTGGCAAGACAGTGATGGAGTGAATGATGGTGAAAGTTTTTCTTTTTCGGGCCACCCTGCCTTGGTGGGAATCGGCCAGTGTGATAATAAAAAAAATAAAACATTCGTACTGCAGCTGAGGGTACATCCCATAGTTCAACGGCTTTGAAGCCTGGGTCCAAGCCATAGAACTACGGCTTGAGCTCAGCTCACTCTTATAAGCTGTAAGCAGTAAATTTGGGCCTAGATATGAGAGAATACATCTATGTGGTAAATGTGCACCACAAAAAATACTGCAGCACGCAGTGCATGAGACAGAAAATTGAGACCATATTTTTGGATTAAAACAGCGATTTTGCTAAGCCTTTTTGTATGTTTTTACAGTTGTATTCACAATTTCTGGTCTCATTTGATAGAATGGAAGATATATTACCGAAATAAAGATGATTTTGATTGGTTTTAGTACTGAAAATGGCTTGAAACTGAGCTCAAAGTAGCGGATATGTTCAATTTTTGCCGATGTTGAAGAGTAAACGAAAGATGTCACGCGTCTAATACAAGTCAGCTGGTGGGTCTAATATATGTTCACAAATTTGTTGATGTTATTTATACAATTATTACAATATTGCATAACAGTAAATCTTCTATTTTTTGGTGTGAATAAAAAATAAAAATGTAATTGATTTGTAAAGTGTGAAAACGTAACTAATGAACAAAGGAAATGTTAGTTTAGTGCCAGGAATGCCAACATTGTTTATTCTGAACCCTATTTTGAAATTGTAATATTTTGAACTTAATGTGAAATTGGCCAAATTACCAATTTCCAATCACTTTATTGGGTAGTTGGAACAGTTGACTGGGCGATTTCTTGTGCTTAAACAATAAAATAGAAGTAGAGTAGACCATCATTAACCCCTTGACTGTCGCAACCCCCAATCCTGAGGTGTCTCCTGGTGTCGCAAAAAAAAAAAAAAAAAAAAAAAAAAAAAATCTTATGAAATGATGGGGAATCTTTTCCCGATTGTAATGACACCAAAAAAAAAAAAAACGAAATTTGATGGAAAACTGACGGAATTACGCTCTCGCGAAGTTAGCGACCTCGGCGATATTTACAAATTGGCGATTTCACCCACTTTGAGCCCTATTTTCGGCTAATTCCATTGTTCCAGTCGACCAAACTCATAGCTATTTCTTTAGAACTCCGTTTTTTCTATCAACTGAGTACAAGAAACTGCCCATTTACCAATTTCAACTACCCAATAATGTAGTCAGAAATTTGCAATTTGGCCAATTTCACGAAAATTAAGAAATATGACAATTTCAAAATAAGGTCCAAAATGAACAATGCAGACATTCCTGGCTCTAAAATAACATTTTCTTTGTTCATCAGTCATGTCTCCAGGTCCCTCTGATATTACTCTTGCTTTCTATTTTGAATTTTTATTCAAACAAAAAATAGAAGATTTACTATTATGCAGACTACTGCAATACTGTAATAATTGTGTAAATAACATCCACCCATTCATGACTGCATATTAGAATGGCTAGTTGGACACTTATTGGACAATGACATCATTTGTTTACTTTTGAACATAGGCAAAAATCAAACATTTCCCCTACTTTGAGCTCCATTTCCAGGTTCTTTTTATAGTAAAATCAATCAAAATCACCTCTATTTCTATAATATATTTTCCATTCTATCAAATGAGACCAAGAAAACGAGAATACAACCATAAATACTATATGAAAATAGATCACAAAGTCGGCATTTTAATTAAAAAAAAACGGTCGGAGTTTTTTTTTTCTCATGCACTGCGTGCTCCAGGATTTTTTTTTATATGGTGCACACTGACCACACAGACCCATTCTCTCACATGTGGGCCTACCAGCTTTCTCCTGTTTGATTTGAAGCCGCTAGAATTTTTTTTTTTTTTTTTTATCACACTGGCCGATTCCCACCAAGGCAGGGTGGCCCGAAAAAGAAAAACTTTCACCATCATTCACTCCATCACTGTCTTGCCAGAAGGGTGCTTTACACTACAGTTTTTAAACCGCAACATTAACACCCCTCCTTCAGAGTGCAGGCACTGTACTTCCCATCTCCAGGACTCAAGTCCGGCCTGCCGGTTTCCCTGAACCCCTTCATAAATGTTACTTTGCTCACACTCCAACAGCACGTCAAGTATTAAAAACCATTCGTCTCCATTCACTCCTATCAAATACGCTCACGCACGCCTGCTGGAAGTCCAAGCCCCTCGCACACAAAACCTCCTTTACCCCCTCCCTCCAACCTTTCCTAGGCTGACCCCTACCCCGCCTTCCTTCCACTACAGACTACAGGCTAGAATTTATGAGTATATATATGTCAAACACGGTACCTCGTAAGACGTATATATATGGCCGCGACAGTCAAAGGGTTAATCACGAGTTTATTTGGCACGATTTGAGTATTGCACGATTGAAGAATTGCAGCACAATTTTATGTAACATGTTCTATAATTAATTTAACATGGTTCAGTTTATGGGAAGGAAAAAAAAATTCTCTTTTGCTCAAGAAGCTGCCTTGTTGTGGAGCAGCCTGGGAGCCCTCCCGCTATGCCCTGCCACTCCCCGACACCACCCCACCATCCCAGTGTTCGTAATTCATGTGTGTCCAGTCTCTCTCTGCTACAAGGCAGCTGTGTTTGTGAATTGTGTTATGATATTTTAATTACTATATCTTGTATCTTGAAAGGGGGTAAGGCAGCCGGGATTGATGGGATAAAGATAGAAATGTTAAAAGCAGGTGGGGATATAGTTTTGGAGTGGTTGGTGCAATTATTTAATAAATGTATGGAAGAGGGTAAGGTACCTAGGGATTGGCAGAGAGCATGCATAGTTCCTTTGTATAAAGGCAAAGGGGACAAAAGAGTGCAAAAATTATAGGGGGATAAGTCTGTTGAGTATACCTGACAAAGTGTATGGTAGAGTTATTATTGAAAGAATTAAGAGTAAGACGGAGAATAGGATAGCAGATGAACAAGGAGGCTTTAGGAAAGGTAGGGGGTATGTGGACCAGGTGTTTACAGTGAAACATATAAGTGAACAGTATTTAGATAAGGCTAAAGAGGTCTTTGTGGCATTTATGGATTTGGAAAAGGCGTATGACAGGGTGGATAGGGGGCCAATGTGGCAGATGTTGCAGGTGTATGGTGTAGGAGGTAGGTTACTGAAAGCAGTGAAGAGTTTTTATGAGGATAGTGAGGCTCAAGTTAGAGTATGTAGGAAAGAGGGAAATTATTTCCCAGTAAAAGTAGGCCTTAGACAAGGATGTGTGATGTCACCGTGGTTGTTTAATATATTTATAGATGGGGTTGTAAGAGAAGTAAATGCGAGGGTCTTGGCAAGAGGCGTGGAGTTAAAAGATAAAGAATCACACAAAGTGGGAGTTGTCACAGTTGCTCTTTGCTGATGACACTGTGCTCTTGGGAGATTCTGAAGAGAAGTTGCAGAGATTGGTGGATGAATTTGGTAGGGTGTGCAAAAGAAGAAAATTGAAAGTGAATACAGGAAAGAGTAAGGTTATGAGGATAACAAAAAGATTAGGTGATGAAAGATTGGATATCAGATTGGAGGGAGAGAGTATGGAGGAGGTGAAAGTATTCAGATATTTGGGAGTGGATGTGTCAGCGAATGGGTCTATAAAAGATGAGGTGAATCATAGAATTGATGAGGGGAAAAGGGTGAGTGGTGCACTTAGGAGTCTCTGGAGACAAAGAACTTTGTCCTTGGAGGCAAAGAGGGGAATGTATGAGAGTATAGTTTTACCAACGCTCTTATATGGGTGTGAAGCATGGGTGATGAATGTTGCAGCGAGCAGAAGGCTGGAGGCAGTGGAGATGTCATGTCTGAGAGCAATGTGTGGTGTGAATATAATGCAGAGAATTCATAGTTTGGAAGTTAGGAGGAGGTGCGGGATTACCAAAACTGTTGTCCAGAGGGCTGAGGAAGGGTTGTTGAGGTGGTTCGGACATGTGGAGAGAATGGAGCGAAACAGAATAACTTCAAGAGTGTATCAGTCTGTAGTGGAAGGAAGGCGGGGTAGGGGTCAGCCTAGGAAAGGTTGGAGGGAGGGGGTAAAGGAGGTTTTGTGTGTGAGGGGCTTGGACTTCCAGCAGGCATGCGTGAGCGTGTTTGATAGGAGTGAATGGAGACAAATGGTTTTTAATACTTGACGTGCTGTTGGAGTGTGAGCAAAGTAACATTTATGAAGGGATTCAGGGAAACCGGCAGGCCGGACTTGAGTCCTGGAGATGGGAAGTACAGTGCCTGCACTCTGAAGGAGGGGTGTTAATGTTGCAGTTTAAAAACTGTAGTGTAAAGCACCCTTCTGGCAAGACAGTGATGGAGTAAATAATGGTGAAAGTTTTTCTTTTTCGGGCCACCCTGCCTTGGTGGGAATCGGCCAGTGTGATAATAAAAAATAAAAAATAAATCTTGTATCTACCAAGATCATGACACCCAGTAGCCATACCAGTGTTGCTGAAAGTGGCACGAAGAGGTATAAGTAAGTCTTAGAATTAACAAAGAAACAAAGATATTAGACAAGAGATAATCTGTAGCCATAATGAAGTGTTACTTTGTACACAGGAAAAGAGGTAAACATGAGTTTATGTGACTGACTGACAGAATGACTAACTTACTGAATGACTGAATTGACTGAATGACTGACTGAATGACTTGATGACTTGCTGAATGACTTGATGACTTGCTGAATGACTTGACTGACTGAATGACTTGATGACTTACTGAATGACTTGATGACTTACTGAATGACTTAACTGATTTACTGAGTGACTTGACTGACTGAATGACTTAAAGTTAGACACTCCAGTACAACCATCAACTTCAGTACCAGAACCTCTACCATCCACCTCAGCCCAGTAGGACCACAACATAACTCTCGACTCTCTTCACTATCATCCACAAACACCAGCACCCACAATTTAAGGTAAGAAATACTATTATTTCTGTTACATTTGTAGTCTAAAGCAGTAAAAACAACATAATACATCACAACAATGAACTACAACTACATATTCACTTTTATTTTCGTAAGATGTGGCCTAAAAAAAAAGTTGTTTGGCTTTTTGGGGGGCTCCCAGGAACATAACCTTATTTTTCCCATAAGTTCTTCAGTTCATCTCACACGATTTTACCTAACACGGCATTTTCAGGAACGTAACTACTGTGCTAAATGACGGTCTACTGTAATACTAGCGAAATAGTTAAGAATTTTGTCGATTGGAATAATGCAATTGGCCTATAATGGGAGTCAAAGTCGGCAAAATCACTGATGCGTAAATATTGCTGATGCAGCAAAATTCGCGAGAGTGCAACTTCGTCAATTTTCCACCAAATTTCATACTTTTTGTTTTATTACCTTCAGAAAAAGATTCTCTACCATTTCATAAGAAAATATAACAAAATTTTTTTTTTTTTTTTAAATTCTTGGACCCTGACTGTCACTCTGAGATTTGGCCTCTGAACCCTCCAAGGGTTAATACCACAAACATGACAAGCCAAACACCACAACAGGAAATGTTTAAAACTACGTAATAACATAACATTTTATTTCGCATATTTTTTACCCATTTTACAAATACCATAAAAACATTACCGGAGAATAAAAGTACAATATAACTGATCGAGATGTAAAAGAAGTAAATGCTAGGGTGTTGGGAAGAGGGGTGGGATTAAATTATGAGGAATCAAATACAAAATGGGAGCTGACACAGTTACTTTCTGCTGATGATACTGTGCTTTTGAGAGAATGGAAAGATAAGCTGCAAAGGTTAGTGGATGAGTTTCAGAGGGTGTGTCAAGAAAAAGTTGACAATGAATATAGGTAAGAGTAAGGAGATGAGGGTATCAAATGAGTTAGGTAAAGAAAAATTGGATGTCACACTGGAGGGAGTAAGGAAGAAGTGAATGTGTTCAGATATTTGGGAACAGATTTGTCAGAAGATGGGTTTATGAAGGACAAGACTAAGCATAGAATTGACGAAGAAAAAAAGGCGAGTAGTGAATTGAGGTATCTGTGGAGACAAAAAAACATTATCCGTGGAGGTAAAGAAGGGAATGTATGAGAGTATAGTGGTACCAACACTCTTATATGGGTGTGAAGCATGGGTTGTGAATGCTGCAGCGAGAAGAGGCTGGAGGCAGTGGAGGTGTCGTGTGTAAGGGCATTGTGTGGAGTAAATATTATGCAGAGAATTTGTAGTGTGGAAAATTAGGTGGTGGTGCAGGGTTACTAAAAGTATAATTCAGAGGACTGAAGAGGGATTATTGAGGTGGTTTGGTCATTTAAAGAGGATGGAGCAAAACAGGTTGACTTGGAGGGTGTATAAATCTGCAGTGGAGGGAAGGAGTAGGAGTCATCCTAGGAAAGGATAGAGGGAGGGGGTAAAAGAGGTTTTGTGTGCAAGGGGCCTGGGCATGCTGCAGGCATGTGTGCGTTTGATAAGAGTGAATGGAGATGAATGGTTTTTGGGACCTGGCAAGCTGTTGGATTGTGAGCAGCAAAATATTCTGTGAAGGGATTCAGGAAAACCGGTTAGCTGGACTCGAGTCCTGGAGGTGGGAAGTATAATGCCTAAACTGTAAAGAAGGTGTCTGAGACATTGGCTGTTTGAAATAACATCTAAAGTGTCATATATGGGTGCCTCTGCAAAGACAGTGATATTTTGTGAATCATGGTAAAAATATTTCATTTTTGGGCTACCCTATCTAGGTGGGAGACTGCCAGTGTGTTAAAAAAAAGAAAAAAGATTAGATACAGGATGATAGTTTGAAGTGTTTTCTGGATCAAGGGAAGCTTTCTTGAGAATTGGGCAAACCAAAGCTCTCTTCAGTGACTGTGGAAAACATCTCCTTTACAAACAATGACAAAAAGGGAAAAACACTTCCATGTGCTGTCAAGTTGGTATGATTCCTCTGTTGCTGGGCAACAGAGGAATCATACCAAGGGGCAACATCATGAAAGAAGATCCTTTCAGTGATCAAAGGACAGAACTTACTAAATCAACAACTGCAGTCGACTACTCTTCAATCTTACATTACCAGTTATACAAAATCACCATCATCATCATCTTTCAACAAACTGGCCATATCCCACCAAGGCAGGGTGGCCCAAAAGAGAAAAATGAAAGTTTCTCTTTTTAAATTTAGTAATACATACAGGAGATGGGATTACTAGCCCCTTGCTCTTGGCATTTTAGTTGCCTCCAACAACACACATGGCTTACAGAGGAAGAATACTGTTCCACTTCCCCATGGAGATAAGAGGAAACAAACAAGAACTAGCAAGAAAATAGAAGAAAAGCCAGAGGGGCTTATATTTATATATATATATATATATATATATGTATATATATATATATATATATATATATATATATATATATATATATATATATAGATATATATATATAGATATATATATATATATAAATATATATATATAGATATATATAGATATAGATATATATATATATATAGATATATATATAGATATAGATATATATATATATATATATATATATATATATATATATATATATATATATATATATATATATATATATATATATATATATATATATATATATATATATATGCTTGTACATGCAAGTGTTATGTGACCTAAGTGTAAGTAGAAGTAGCAAGACGTACTTGAAATCTTGCATGCTTACGAGACAGAAAAAAAAGACACCAGTAATCCTACCATCATGTAGGATTGCAGGTTTCCATTTTACACTCACTTGGCAGAATGGTAGTACCTCCCTGGGTGGTTGCTATCTACCATCCTATCTACAATATACAAAATACTGTAGGAAAAAGTTTCAATAGGTAATGCCAGTTCAACTAGGGTATGCAAAATACTGACACTAGCAGCCTGGGTAATCAGGTCAACAGTGAAGCATATTTTAGCCTCAGGACAGAGAACTTTCAAAACTGGTCATAGGTATGCTAAAGTTATATAAATACAAAGGAATACTGTACAGCGAACAGGACATAGCTGTTCATCCAAAATCCATTTGCACCCATCTGCAAATCAGGAAAAACTAGTTTCATATGCAAAAGTGAAGCAGTGACAATGATCAACTATATATCTCATTGCACAGGAAAACAAATTCGAAATTACAATCAGTAAAAAGTGAAAGCTAACCTGAGCATTAGGTTGTGGTCCCTGGGGCTGGTTCTGTGTGTTGGAAGGATACATCATGTTGTGTGCTGATGCCACTGGTAAACTCCCTCCTGCAACAATTGCCTACAGTTACAACTGTGAAGTTTTAAATAACAATAGTTAATTATTATATTCATGGGGTTGTGCCAAACCCATAAGATCATACAGCTCCTGGGGAATGGGATGGGTGGGGAGTAATCAGATTTGATCTGAGGAAGAGTGGGGAAGTTCCCATTCCTTAAATAAAGAGCCTTTCACTAACATCATGGCATCCTTCTTGAAGGACACAAGTTAACTTCTTGCATGTTTTATATAAAGTAACAAAGAAATCAAATTATAAGTACAGTATATGGTCAAAGCCCAACAGTCATCAGAGAGCACACATCTTTTCTTGAGCATGGCTGCTCCTAGCCCCTCTGGCATTTATTCTTATGCCGAAGGAAGGATGTTAGAATTTTTACCCCAGATGTTTTGTAACTAAATCATTAAGTTCATAAATAAAATGTTCACATTTTTCAAAGCAATACTTTTTGCCTTTAGTACAGAGTTTGTCACTTATCTTCTGATAATACAGTATTTGCATGCTTTATTAATTTCTCTGGACTGTTCATGGCAAAAAAAAAAAAAAACTAGTTGCAGTGGAATCTATTGATAGTACATTTCACCAAAAGTTAGGCTTTTCAAGTACATATGTACTTGAAAAAAGTGAACACATTTGAAATATTTTACCAATAAAATAAAGGACCCCATTGTAACTAGTTTATTTTTACTACCTGTTGGTGTCTTGTCTCCAGTTTCCATCATGGACTGTCCATGTATGAAGACAACATGATTAAAATCAGTTTTTTTTTTTTTTTGTTGGGGGGGGGGGGAGATGATCATGACTTTTACTTTTAATGAGTTCTGAGAATTTTTCTACTGGTGCTAGCCTAGTCAACCAGGCTGTTGCTGCTGGTGGCCTGCTGCCCCACATATCCATCACAGTCTGGTTGATCTGGACCCTGCTGAAGATACTTGTCTGGTTTCCCCTTGAAGACTTCTACTCCTGTCCCAGCAGTGTTTCTAATATTTTCATTTAATCTTGCACTACTGTACAGTCAGACAGTGCAGCTACAGCTGCACTGTCTGACTGTACAGTAATACCTCCATACTCGAACTTAATTCGTTCCAGAAGGCTGTTCGAGTGCCAATCTGTTCGAGCACTGAAAAGATTGGTACTACTGTGACTAACCAATTTTCTTTTTGGTTGGCTATTATTACTAATCTTCTCAGGCCCCATGGTGACTTATACAAATATAAAAAAAAATGTGAAGAAACACAAAATAGTTTACAATGAAGTTCTGGCACATTATGTTTGTTTGGTCGAGTGCCGAACAAACGGTCTACTATTAAGTGATTTTTTTTTACAGAACAAAGCATTCAAATACCAAATTTTTCGAGTTGGGAGCTGTTCAAGTACCAAGGTACTACTGTATTTGTCTTTTCATAAGCCTGCATCTATATCCTGGTTCTCTGTATGCTTGTATTTCAAAAGTTTTGGTACATACTGCAGAAGTCTATCTTGCATGATTTAATCATATTCTTTCTTACACAGAAACTGTATAAAACATGACAGTTGTTTAATATTTCATATACAGTATACATTCCAACTCAAAATTATAATTCCAAATTTAAACACTATTAATTATCTTTTACATAAATTTTACTGGTGAATAAGATACACCTGCATCGAGGCCTGGTCACAGACCGTGCTGTGGGAGCATTGACCCCGGAAACCCTCTCCAGGTATACTCCAGGTAATATATGGGTATCTCTATTACCATAGTATTTCACTTCCACAGCAAGCTTCTTTAGTCAAATACAGACATGACTCATACTGGAGACAATGCAGCAGTTGAAGACAGCATTACAGATGGACGGGGCCCATATGTTGCAACCATCAGTTTATCAGTACAATAGGGCCCCGCTTTACGGTGTTCCGCTAATACAAACATTTCAAATTATGACCAAAACTCGCTATATGGCTCCTCCCACCTGTCTTTTTAATATGGTCACCGCGCCCCACCCGATTTGTTTACATTCTCCATGAGCACTATGTCTCTCCATTATGTCTGGAGACTTTCCAAAATTTCAAGTGTTTTAAAGTTATTTCATGTTTTATATATACTCTGATAATTATACTTATGTGTACCTGTACCTAAATAAACTTACACACTGTGCTGGCATGCAGATACATATTAATATCACTAAGAGTGTCTTGTTAGTCTTGAGGATGCCATATTAATAATGAATATAATAATACACAATAATAATCACTCTGTGGCATATTAAATGTTGTATATTATGTTAATATACACACTTTCAATAATCCATCAATGATATTTTTTCAAAATTATATAATATACATGCTACGTAACATATAAACATAATAAATACATCCCACAGAAGAATAAATTAACATAAACATGAGATGTTTTTTTGCAGTCAGTGTCGGAAAGAGTAACGTTTTCTCTAGTTCAACACCAAAGAAAATGTGTACACAATAATATTACTGGGGGTAACTGTAGAAAATTATTCCTTTTGTATGCCTTCACTCAGAACATCATTTCTTCTAAAAATGGTGTTACATGAGAATGGGAGTGTTGCTCTTTATTTATTCTACTGTACCAACGTGGAGACCGTTTGTATACATTGTAAAGTGAAAGTCAGGAATGTAGATAGTCAGGTGTGGGAGGTATGGTAGCCAGTCAGGCTAGGCTAGGCCACCCCACCCACTTATAATAAACTAACATTTAAAGTGTCCAAGAGCAATAAAATGCACACACAGTTCACTTATTACTTACTTTAAAATATATGTACTCTTAATGTTGGGTGAGAGGCGCTTAAACAAGATAAAACGAATAAATGAGAGAGAGAATGAATAAATGAGAGAGGATAGAGATGCAGAGCATGTAAACAAACAGATGAATGCCTCTTGTTTTGGTTCACAATAAGTTTATTCAGGTATACACAAATACAGTTACATAGATTATTACACATAGCAGCATGTGTGTAGAGAACCTAGGATAATCCAAAAAAGTCCAAGTCACTTATACCTCAATGCAAATAAGTCACTGACTTTTTTGAGTTATCCTAAGTTCTCTACACATACACTGCTATTTATGTAATTGTATTTGTGTATACCTGAATAAACTTGCTTACTTACTATGAACCAAAACCAGATATGTTCGTCTGTGTCTTTGTCTGCCTGTGTCTGTACTCACCTAGTTGTACTCACCTAGTTGAGGTTGCAGGGGTCGAGTCCAAGCTCCTGGCCCCGCCTCTTCACTGGTTGCTACTAGGTCACTCTCCCTGAACCATGAGCTTTATCGTACCTCTGCTTAAAGCTATGTATGGATCCTGACTCCACTACATCGCTTCCCAAACTATTCCACTTCCTGACTACTCTGTGGCTGAAGAAATACTTCCTAACATCCCTTTGATTCATCTGTGTCTTCAACTTCCAACTGTGTCCCCTTGTTACTGTGTCCAGTCTCTGGAACATCCTGTCTTTGTCCACCTTGTCAATTCCTCTCAGTATTTTGTAAGTCGTTATCATGTCCCCCCTATGGCCTAACACCCCTATGGGCCTAACGTGTGTGTGTGTGTGTGTGTGTCTGTGTGTGTGTGTGTGTGTGTGTGTGTGTGTGTGTGTGTCTGTGTGTGTCTGTGTGTGTGTGTGTGTGTCTGTGTGTGTGTGTGTGTGTGTGTGTGTGTGTGTGTGTGTGTGTGTGTGTGTGTGTGTGTGTGTGTCTGTCTGTGTGTGTGTCTGTGTGTGTGTGTGTGTGTGTGTGTGTGTGTGTGTGTGTGTGTGTGTGTGTGTGTGTGTGTGTGTGTGTGTGTGTGTGTGTGTGTGTGTCTGTGTCTGTGTCTGTGTCTGTGTGTGTCTGTGTGTGTGTGTGTGTGTGTGTGTGTGTGTGTGTGTGTGTGTCTGTGTGTGTGTGTCTGTGTGTGTGTGTCTGTGTGTGTGTGTCTGTGTGTGTGTCTGTGTCTGTGTGTGTGTGTGTGTGTGTGTGTGTGTGTGTGTGTGTGTGTGTGTGTGTGTGTGTGTGTGTGTGTGTACTCACCTAATTGTGGTTGCAGGGGTCGAGACTCAGCTCCTGGCCCCGCCTCTTCACTGATCGCTACTGGGTCCTCTCTCTCTCTGCTTCCTGAGCTTTGTCATACCTCTTCTTAAAACTATGTATGGTTCCTGCCTGCACTACTTCACTTCCTAGGCTATTCCACTTGCTGACAACTCTATGACTGAAGAAATACTTCCTAACGTCCCTGTGACTCGTCTGAGTCTTCAGCTTCCAGTTGTGACCCCTTGTCCTGTGTTCCCTCTCTGGAACATCCTATCTCTGTCCACCTTGTCTATTCCCCGCAGTATCTTCTATGTCGTTATCATGTCTCCCCTGACCCTTCTGTCCTCCAGTGTCGTCAGTCCGATTTCCCTTAACCTTTCCTCGTACGACATTCCCTTGAGCTCTGGGACTAGCCTTGTTGCAAACCTTTGTACTTTCTCTAACTTCTTGACGTGCTTGACCAGGTGTGGGTTCCAGACTGGTGCTGCATACTCCAGTATGGGCCTAACATACACAGTGTACAGTGTCTTGAACGATTCCTTATTAAGGTATCGGAACGCTATTCTCAGGTTTGCCAGGCGCCCGTATGCTGCAGCGGTTATTTGGTTGATGTGTGCCTCCGGTGATGTGCTCGGTGTTATGGTCACCCCAAGGTCTTTCTCCCTGAGTGAGGTCTGTAGTCTTTGTCCACCTAGCCTATACTCTGTCTGCGGTCTTCTTTGCCCCTCCCCAATCTTCATGACTTTGCATTTGGCTGGATTGAATTCGAGAAGCCAGTTACTGGACCACATGTCCAGCCTCTCCAGGTCTCTTTGCAGTCCTGCCTCATCCTCGTCCGATTTAATTCTTCTCATCAACTTTACGTCATCTGCGAGCAGGGACACTTCAGAGTCTATTCCTTCCATCATGTCGTTCACATATATCAAAAATAGCACTGGTCCTAGAACTGACCCCTGTGGGACCCCGCTCGTAACAGGCGCCCACTGTGATACCTCTTCACGTACCATGACTCGTTGCTGCCTCCCTGTCAGGTATTCCCTTATCCATTGCAGTGCCCTCCCTTTTACATGCACCTGATCTTCCAGCTTCTGCACTAATCTCTTGTGGGGAACTGTGTCAAAGGCCTTCCTGCAGTCTAGGAAAACGCAATCTACCCACCCCTCTCTCTCGTGTCTTACTTCTGTTACCTTGTCATAAAACTCCAGGAGGTTTGTGATACAAGATTTGCCTTCCATGAACCCATGCTGGTTTTCATTTATAATCTTGTTCCTTTCCAGGTGTTCGACCACTCTCCTCCTGATAATCTTCTCCATGACTTTGCACACAATACATGTCAGAGACACAGGTCTGTAGTTTAGTGCCTCGTTTCTGTTTCCTTTCTTAAATATGGGGACTACATTAGCTGTCTTCCATTTCTCAGGTAGTTGCCCAGTTTCAAGGGATGTGTTGAAGATTGTGGTTAGAGGCACGCACAGCATCTCTGCTCCTTCTCTAAGGACCCATGGGGAGATGTTGTCCAGTCCCATCGCCTTTGAGGTGTCAAGGTCACTTAGGAGCTTCTTCACCTCCTCCTCAGTTGTTCGTATGTCATCCAACACTTGTTGGTACATTCCCTCTTGATGTTCCCTTCTGTGTTGTCTTCCCACAGCCCTTCCTGTCTCTACTGTAAAAACTTCCTTAAATCTCCTGTTCAGCTCCTCACATACCTCCTGATCATTTCTTGTGAGTTCTCCACCTTCTGTCCTTAATCTGATCACCTGTGTGTGTGTGTGTGTGTGTGTGTGTGTGTGTGTGTGCGTGTGCGTGTGTGTGTGTGCGTGTGCGTGTGTGTGTGTGTGGTGTGTGTACACCCACCTATTTGTGGTTGCAGGGGTCGAGTCCAAGCTCCTGGCCCCGCCTCTTCACTGGTCGCTACTAGGTCACTCTCCGAGCCGTGAGCTTTATCATACCTCTGCTTAAAGCTATGTATGGATCCTGCCTCCACTACATCGCTTCCCAAACTATTCCACTTACTGACTACTCTGTGGCTGAAGAAATACTTCCTAACATCCCTGTGATTCATCTGTGTCTTCAACTTCCAACTGTGTCCCCTTGTTACTCTGTCCAATCTCTGGAACATCCTGTCTTTGTCCACCTTGTCAATTCCTCTCAGTATTTTGTATGTCGTTATCATGTCCCCCCTATCTCTCCTGTCTTCCAGTGTTGTCAGGTTGATTTACCTTAACCTCTCCTAGTAGGACATACCTCTTAGCTCTGGGACTAGTCTTGTTGCAAACCTTTGCACTTTCTCTAGTTTCTTTACGCGCTTGGCTAGGTGTGGGTTCCAAACTGGTGCCGCATACTCCAATATGGGCCTAACGTACACATTGTACAGGGTCCTGAACGATTCCTTATTAAGATGTCGGAATGCTGTTCTGAGGTTTGCCAGGCGCCCATATGCTGCAGCAGTTATTTGGTTGACGTGCGCTTCAGGAGATGTGCCTGGTGTTATACTCGCCCCAAGATCTTTTTCCTTGAGTGAGGTTTGTAGTCTCTGGCTCACTAGACTGTACTCCGTCTGCGGTCTTCTTTACCCTTCCCCAATCTTCGTGACTTTGCACTTGGTGGGATTGAACTCCAGGAGCCAATTGCTGGACCAGGTCTGCAGCCTGTCCAGATTCCTTTGTAGTTCTGCCTGGTCTTCGATCGAGTGAATTCTTCTCATCAACTTCACGTCATCTGCAAACAGGGACACCTCAGAGTCTATTCCTTCCGTCATGTCGTTCACAAATACCAGAAACAGCACTGGTCCTAGGACTGACCCCTGCGGGACCCCGCTGGTCACAGGTGCCCACTCTGACACCTCGCCACGTACCATGACTCGCTGCTGTCTTCCTGACAAGTATTCCCTGATCCATTGTAGTGCCTTCCCTGTTATCCCTGCTTGGTCCTCCAGTTTTTGCACCAATCTCTTGTGTGGAACTGTGTCAAACGCCTTCTTGCAGTCCAAGAATATGCAATCCACCCACCCCTCTCTCTCTTGTCTTACTGCTGTCACCATGTCATAGAACTCCAGTAGGTTTGTGACACAGGATTTCCCGTCCCTGAAACCATGTTGGCTGCTGTTGATGAGATCATTCCTTTCTAGGTGTTCCACCACTCTTCTCCTGATAATCTTCTCCATGATTTTGCATACTATACAGGTCAGTGACACTGGTCTGTAGTTTAATGCTTCATGTCTGTCTCCTTTTTTAAAGATTGGGACTACATTTGCTGTCTTCCATGCCTCAGGCAATTTCCCTGTTTCGATAGATGTATTGAATATTGTTGTTAGGGGTACACATAGCGCCTCTGCTCCATCTCTCAATACCCATGGGGAGATGTTATCTGGCCCCATTGCCTTTGAGGTATCTAGCTCACTCAGAAGCCTCTTCACTTCTTCCTCAGTTGTGTGCAGTGTGTCCAGCACATGGTGGTGTGCCCCACCTCTCTCTTTCTGGAGCCCCTTCTGTCTCCTCTGTGAACACTTCTTTGAATCTCTTGTTGAGTTCCTCACATACTTCACTGTCATTTCTTGTTGTCTCTCCTCCTTCCTTCCTTAGCCTGATTACCTGGTCCTTGACTGTTGTTTTCCTCCTGATGTGGCTGTACAACAGTTTCGGGTCAGATTTGGCTTTCGCTGCTATGTCATTTTCATATTGTCTTTGGGCCTCCCTTCTTATCTGTGCATATTCGTTTCTGGCTCTACGACTGTTCTCCTTATTCTCCTGGGTCCTTTGCCTCCTATATTTCTTCCATTCCCTAGCACACTTGGTTTTTGCCTCCCTGCACCTTTGGGTAAACCATGGGCTCATCCTAGCTTTTTCATTATTCCTGTTACCCTTGGGTACAAACCTCTCCTCAGCCTCCTTGCATTTTGTTGCTACATATTCCATCATCTCATTAACTGGCTTCCCTGCCAGTTCTCTGTCCCACTGAACCCTGTTCAGGAAGTTCCTCATTCCTGTGTAGTCCCCTTTCTTGTAGTTTGGCTTCATTCGTCCTGGCCTTCCTGCTTCTCCCTCCACTTGTAGCTCTACTGTGTATTTGAAGCTTAAAACCACATGGTCACTGGCCCCAAGGGGTCTTTCATATGTGATGTCCTCGATATCTGCACTACTCAAGGTGAATACTAAGTCCAGCCTTGCTGGTTCATCCTCTCCTCTCTTGTAGTGTCCCTTACGTGTTGGTACATGAAGTTTTCCAGTACAACCTCCATCAACTTAGCCCTCCATATATCTTGGCCCCCATGCGGGTCCAAGTTCTCCCAATTGATCTCCTTGTGGTTAAAGTCACCCATGATCAGGAGCTTTGCCCTGCATGCATGAGCTCTTCTGGCCACTCTAGCCAGTGTGTCAACCATCGCTCTATTGCTCTCGCCGTACTCTTGCCTTGGCCTCCTGCTGTTCTGTGGTGGGTTATACATCACTGCTATTACCACCTTGGAACCTCCACAGTGAAGCGTTCCCGCTATGTAATCACTTTCTTCTCCGCTGTCTCCTCTCTCCAGCTCATCAAAATTCCAGCGATTTTTGATCAGCAATGCCACTCCTCCACCCCCCGTTCCCTCTGTCTTTCCTCAGGATTTGGTATCCCGTTGGAAAGATGGCATCTGTTATCATACCTGTAAGCTTGGTTTCTGTGAGAGCTATGATGTCTGGCGATGCCTCTTTGACTCTTTCATGCCACTCCTCCCACTTATTTTTTATTCCATCAGCGTTTGTGTACCATACCTTCAGTTTCCTTTCCAACACTGTGGTTTGGGGGGCCTGTGAGGGTGGGAGACCTGGTAGCATACTGTGGGATTCTATAGCTCGGTGTTGGGTGGAGGCTGTGGGTATGGATTGTATTGTGTGTTGGGATGGTGTGATAGGTTGTATGGTTCTGAGAATAGTTGTGTGTGTGCTTGCCCTTGCTGTCCTGTTCTGCTCTGACTGACCTCTGCTGGTTCCATCCTTGTCTCTTTTCCTAGCTCCTTTCGCTTTTTTGTCCTCTCCCTCAGCTGCTGTCGTTCTGATTGTGTTCTGTCTCTGTCTAGGAACACCCTCTTGTACTCTTCCGAGTATTTCAATCGTGGTTTCTCTTGGAGGATCCTGTTCCGCACTGTTTCCGTCCTGAGAATCAGCTTGATTGGTCGGTTTCTCCCCTTCGAGTACCCCCCTATTCTCTGAAAATTTACAATCTCGTCCATCTCTTCACCTATTTCCGTGATGATTTTCTCAATCTCCTTTCTTTCTTCCTGCTGCCTTTCAGTGTGTGTCCTTTCCTCTCTCTCCTGAAGCCCATGGATAAACACTGATTTTGCCCTTTCCTCCTCCCATTGCCTCACCCTCTGTGACTCTGGATCCTGCCTGTATGTGGTCAGTTTCTCCCTTGATTTTTCCAGTGGCTCTTGATAGCATGGTTGTGCCTCAGCATTCGACCTATCACCCTCTCCATCTACAACCAGCTGTTCCTCCCTTTCACTCCTTGGCAGGCTGATATGACCTTAGCATAATTCATAATTCCTTCCTTCCTGTTCGGCCTCGCAGCTTCATATGCTGTGTCTTCTCTGGTCACTGCCCCTGTAACTCGCTTCAGCCTATTTATCTCAACTTCTAGGACCCTTATCTTGGCTACTGCAGTTTCAACTTGTGCCTCACAATTCTTTGTCTCCTTCTCCAACCTCTTTTCCAATTTCACAGAGAGCTCTCTCTCCATTTTTTCAGAAAGCTCTCCTAATTTTCTCTCCCGCTCTTGTTCCATCCTTTTCAACTGCTCCTCCATCCACTCCTCCCTACCAGAACCATTCTCATCTGATCCTTGGTTCCTGTGAGTCCCCACCATTTTTTTTTGTGAGAGAAGAGAGAAGGGAAAGGTAGAAGGAGAGAGAGAGGGGAAGAGTGAGAAGGGAAAAGGGGAGAGAGAATGTGAGAGGGGGAAAGAGAGAGAAGGGAAGGGAAGGAGAGGGAGAGTGAGAAGGGAAAAATGGGGAAGAGATGGGGGGGGGGGGAGAGAGAGAGAGAGAGAGAGAAGGGAAGGTAGAGAGAGGGGGATAGTGAGAAGGAAAAAGGGGAAGAGAGAGAGCAAGAGAGAGAGAGAGAGGGAGGGAGAGAGAGAGGGAGAGAGAGGGAGAGAGAGGGAGAGAGAGGGAGAGAGAGGGAGGGAGAGAGAGGGAGGGAGAGAGGGAGGG
>NW_027197582.1:42500-52500 GCF_038502225.1 Cherax quadricarinatus
ATTGTTTTTTTAATTCCTAGTTCTATTGCTAACTTAATATATGTTAGTGTAAACTTGTTACCTAACATTTATATGCATTTATAAGTGGAAAAAAAGGGCGTTCCACTTTATGGAGATTTCCGCTTTATGGTGGTAGCCTGGAACCTAACCTGCCGTATAAGTGGGGCCTTAAAGTATTGTATGCTATTAACGTAAGTGCTACTCACAGTACTGTACATGTAATGATTATAAACATTAGTCAAATTTTCGTAAAAATAATTAAAATTTGTAGATTCTAGCTTAAATATTTAATATTTGTTGAACTTGAGTTACGATAATTTTGAGTTACAATTTACCCTCATAGAGGAATTTAGTTTTGGGTTGCGATGAAATATTTGAGATATGATATGCTTACGATGGTACTACTGTGGTGGATCGCATCCCAGGGAACAAGATTTACCCAAGTTGCCCAAAATGCTCTGCATAACTGGGGGCTTACTATATACTGTAGTATGCCAGTGATGTCAGCTAGGTCTGCAATAGATGTATCATGTACTTATAGAAATATTTTATTTTTTATTTTTTATTTATTAACACATCAGCCATTTCCCGCCAATGCAGGGTGACCGGAAAAAGAAGAAACACTTTCATCATCATTCACTCCATAACTGACACATGCCTACACTACAGTTAAAAAACTGCAACATATCAACATCCCTCCTTCAGAGAGTAGGCACTGTACTTCCCACCTCCAGGACTCAAGTCCAGTTTGCCAGTTTCCTTGAATCCCTTCATAAATGCCACTTTGCTCACACTCCAACTTCACATCAAGTCATAAAAATCACGTGTCTCCACTCAATCCTCACACACTCGTGCACACTTGCTGGAAGTCCAAGCCCTCACACACAAAAACCTCCTTTACCCCCACATCCTTCCAACCTTTCCAAGGCGGACCCCTACACCACCTTCCTTCCACCACAGATTTATACACTCTCTAAGTCATTGTACTCCATTCCATCTTCTTTAACTGTCCAAACCTCCTCAGCCCTCTGGATAGTACTTTTTGTAACCACACACCTCATCCTAATTTCCAAACTATGGATTATGTGCATTATGGTCACACTGCACACTACCCTCAAACACGACATCTCCACTGCCTCCAGCCTTCTCCTTGTTGCAACATTCACCACCCATGCTTTACTTCTATATAAGGACACTGGTGTAACTATTCTCATGCATTACCCTTTTTGTTTTCATGGATAACAATCTTCGTCCCCACTGACTCCTCAGTGCATCACTACCAATTTTTCCTCATCAATGCTATGATTCACCTCGTCTTTCACAGACCCATCTGCTGACAAGTCCACTCCCAAATATCTGAATACATTTACTTCCTCCATACTTCCTCCCTCCAATCTGATATCCAAGCTTTCAATACCTAATTATTTTCTATCCTCATCACTTTGCTCCTTCCTGTGTTTACTTTTAATTTCCTTCTTTTATATACCCTACCAAACTCAGTCCACAAACCTCTGCAACTTCACTTCAGAATTTCCCAAAAGCACTATGTCATCAGCAAAAGCAACTGTGACAACTTCCACTTTGTGTTAGATTCTCTATCTTTTAAAATTTAATCCCATACCTCTTGGCAACACCTGAGCATTCACTATAGCTCAGGTGATCCCAAACTGACTTGAGAAACTTAGCTAGTTCCCTCTTGAAGACAGCTCTTTCTTATGTCTGACAGGAGTTGAAGTCTCTTGATCCCTTTACACTAAAGCTACATCTTTTAGTAGAACCCCTGCTCTTCACTGGGAGAATTTTGCAACTTCTGCAGAGCCTCTTGTTATCAGAGAGAGTGATATTGGTATTCAAACTTAGAACCACTGCCCATAGAAGTTTTCCAGGTATAAATTATGATGCACCTTTCTCACTTGCACTTCAGGGAATACAGTTCAAAAGACTGGAGCCCTTCTCATTAATTTAAGTGCTCGACTGAATTTACATGGATGATGAATGCTCTCTGTACATTATCTAGATCTGCAATTCTGACTGCCTTAAATGGCATTATTAGTGCAATCACACTGTATTCCAGTCAAGAAAGACAAAATAACTCACAGAGTATAAGCACTGGATTGCATCTCTTGTTTTGAAACCATGGGCTCAAGTCCTTCCTGTTCTCTAAACTGCTGACAACAGCATTATTGCAATTCTCCCAAGTTAACAAAATTTTGATTGGTTAAAATTTTATTAAGTTTTATGTCATTAAAATGAATGCTTAAAAATTTTATCTCTCTTTGGAACCTCTATGAATTATAGCTAAAAATAAATTTTTATTTTAATTATTATTTACATATTGTACCTACTCAATAAACCTATAGTGCACACACAAGACAAAAGTATACAACATTTACACACTCAATAATATTTATGCAGGGTTTTTGAAAATGCTACACCTAAACACCTATCTTCATCAGTCTTACCTGAACCTTGTTGCATTTGTGGCGTAGATCCTGGAGGGAGGGACTGTGAACTAAGTTCGTGGGGAGGCCCTGGGGGTGCAGGACTAGGCCCAGGAGGGACTCCAACCTGACCCACGCCTGTACCCACTCCGCCAGTACCGTGCCCACCTACTCCTCCACTCTGAAAAAGCAAAGAAAAATTAGGAATAATTATTTTTAACACACTGGTCATCTCCCACCGAGGTAGCGTTACCCGAAAAATTAGAAAAACTTTTACCATCATTCATTCAATCACTGTCTTGCCAAAAGTGTGCTGGAATCACAATTCAGATGAACCTCTGAACTGCAACATCTCCACCACTCTTTCAGAGTGAAGTCACTATACTTTACATCCCCAGGACTTAAGTCCAGCTAACCAGTTTCCCTGAATCCCTTCATAAATGTTATCTTCAGTCCAATAGCAAGTCAAATCATGAAAACCCCTTACCTACACTCACTCCTATTTAACATACTCACACAAGCCTGTTGGATGTCCGAGCCCTAGTATTCAAAGCCTCCTTTATCTCCAAGGATGACCCCTACTACTCCATCCTTCCACCCCAGATTTACACACTCTCCAAACCATCCTATTTTCCTCCATCCTCTCTCAATGCCCCAACCATCTCAACCACTCATCAGCCCACTAAATAATACTTTTGGTAACCCCACACCTTATCTTCCCACAATGCACTGCAGGGGCCCCAATTTTTTTTTTGTATACTGTGCACAATACTGCACACTGACCATGTATTAACCTCTTTCAAGGGTTATTACAGAGTACAAGGTAAGAACTTAGTAAACCACTAACTCTTTTAATTTCTATCTCCAAATCAGTCCTAGAGATGTGGAAGTTAGCTAATGGAATTCTAATCTTTAAATCAGGGATAAGTCATTACCATCAAATTAACACTCATAAGCCTGATCTCCATAGTAAGCCAATTATTGAGAGTCAATTATAGAAGATATAAGAAGAAGCCACCTTCATTAGCATAATTTGATTCATGAGATTCAACACTTGATTCACAAGGAGTCATGAGTGTCTAGCAAATTTACCAATTTACCAACATCTTTCAGCTAAGTATTTGAGGTAATGGATCATGATAAAGTATATCATAATATTTATTTGGATTTCTGTAAGGCTTTTGATAAGAGTACCACACACAAGACTGTTAAAGGAAGCAGCAGCTGGTGGTACAGGGAAACTAGTTTTATCATGGATTGAGGCATGGCTATCCAGAAGGAAGCAAAGTCTCTACATAAATGAGGTGAAGTCAGACTGCAGACCCATCACAAGTGTCATTCCACAAGAATTAGACTGGGTACAATGTTGTTCATAATTTACATTAATGACCTTGATGTGGGGACAGCAGGTGACACGAGTACATATGCCAACACAAAAATAGGCCAAATAATAAGTTCAAGGGAAGATTCCAGTGACCTTCAGGAAGCATTGGACATCCTAATAATGTGGTTCAAAAGGTGGCAAAAGGATTTTAATGTAGATAAATGCAAAGTCCTATTCCTTGGGAATGTGAAAAAATCCTCACATTTATAAACTAAATAACACTGAATATAACCATACTGAATGTGAAAATAACTTTGGAGTTATGGTAAGAAGAAATCTTATATCAATAAGTTTAAATAACAGAAGTCCAAGAATTATACTATAGTTCTATATGTAATACACAGATTGCACAGCTACGTATGACATATAGATGTATCGATTGCACAGCTCGGTTCTGGTCTCCATATTACAGAATGGCTATAAATTCATTGGAAAACATACCAAGAAGAATGACAAAATTAATCCTGTGCGTTATGAATCTTTCATACATAGATTGAGGGCTCTGTACCTTCACTTTCTTGAAAGACACAGAATGAGGGGAGATATACAGTAATTGAAGAAGATAAGTGGAAGATAGGAATAAAGGGAATACAAAAAGGGTATTGAGGGTCTGTAACCTAGCAAGAACTTGAAGTAATGGATTTAAATTGGATAAGTTTAGCTTTAGAAAGGATATAGAAAATTACTGGTTTGGCACTAGAGTAGTAAATGAGTGGAACAATCTGACAAGTAGGGTCACCAAAGCTACAGCATTAGGTAGATTTAAAAACAGGTTAGGCAAATACATGAACAAGAGTTGGATTTGAATGGGATCTGCAGAAAATAGGTTACCAGGGTTATTAAACCTTAAAACTTGGGTAGCTTTAAGAATAGGTGGGTCAAATATCTGAGTGATAGGGGGTCAAAATTGAGAAGGTCTTCCCAGGTATGGGCAAGTAGGCCCATATCTGGCAGTGTTCCTCCTTTCTTACGTAATTTCATTGAAAGCAAATCTAAATTAAAGGCCAAGTAAAGTAGAAAACTGATAAAAACAGTTTGTCACCAAAAGTTGCATTGTGATGGAAGATAAAATGTCCTTCAATAGCAGCACATTTTTAAGAAGTTACCCATGCTACTTTTATTTGATGGCCATAAACAATCAGTATAGTTTATTAAAATACAAGAATGCTCTTCATTAGTAGTCCAGCCATTTCCCAAGAACTCTAGCATGAATATGCTACAAAAATAAACTCTTGAAGTATAGAATAGTGTGTGAATTCTCTCGATCTGTGTCTTGTTTGTTTCTAGATACTAGTGGTGAACAAATGTTTTATCAAAAGTAGCAATCCACAAAACAGGATATTACCTGAAAACTCCCTTAAGTATGAGCTTAACTTTTATTATTGTCTTACTTTAAGAATGTAACTAATAGAAGTGCATACCTGTAAAACTTGGTGATGTTGTGATAACGTTGCATGAGTGTGTGTATGATGCTGAGAGTGTGACACAGGAGGAGCAGCAGCTGTTGCGTTGTGTGGGTTGTGGGATGGTGGTTGTGGTTGTGTGCGAAGCTGTGGTGGTCCTTGTGGAGGTTGTGGGGCAGCAGCAGCTGGTGGTGGATGGGGTGCAGGGTACTGGTTGATTCTTAACGGTGCTCCAGTTGCCCCACCCGGCCCACCAGTAAATCCGGCCACATCACCTGCAACAAATATTTTTTATTCAAAAACTATACTAGATATGCTTCAGTGATATTCGGCCAATCAAGGCATGTATGGGCATTATCTCCAATCTCCTATCCCAGGATACTTTAAAACTGAAAATTTTTATCTGACACCAACTTCTAGGTCATCGACAACTAAATAACATCAGATTGTATAGCACCAGGGAAGGGTGACCCAAAGAAGGAAACACATGCACTGTCATTCATTCAGCAACTGTCTTAGCCAGAAGTGTGCTGACATCACAATTCAATTACCCTCTGAGCTGCAGCATCTCCACCTCTCCTATGGAGTGCAGGCACTAGCCTTCCCACCTTCAAGACTCAAATCCAGCTAACTGGTTTCCCTGAATCCCTTCATAAATTTTACCTAGTTCACATTTGCACAGTACATCCATTAAAACTAACATCCTCCCAAAAGCCTGCTGGATGCTCAAGACCCTAAAGAATCTCTTTTTACCCACTCCCTCCAACCAATCCTAGGTTGACCCAAACCCCTCCTACCATACCCCCCAAGATTAATACATCCTCTTCTCCATCGTCTCTACATGCCCAAACCACCTCAACCCCTCCTTAGTTCTCTGAAAAACTCTTACTGTCCTCCACAATGTCTTTTAATATTAATTATAAACTATCAGAGCGTAGAAGATACTGCATTATATCACTAAAGAATTAAATCAGTGTCTAGATGGGATGGTAACCAAAGGTAGTGCCACTATTACAGGGATTACACTTGAAATTTATATTTTCCTACATAAAACTATTTCTGAACAATACAGGTATTATGCTCCACTATAAACTAATGAGAATAGTAATCTATTATATCTAAAGTGTATCAAACCTTACAAGCTTTCTTCTTCCTGTTGTACCACACATTACAAGCTTATTTCTTCACACTGTATCACATTACAATTTTTTCTCTTAACACTGTGCAAAACAAAACATAATTAAAAATGTAATTTTTCATTTCCTAGTTAACCTTTAAGGTAGCACCATGGTATCAGAAGTCTTCTCAGTCTGTCATTAGACTGCCACCTGGTCACAGACCGGGCCACGGGGGCGTTGACCCCTGGAACTCTCTCCAGGTAAACTCCAGGTATACTGTTTATTTGTGAATCAAAATGTCCAACAACTCTTTCTTAGAAGCATTTCCAGTAATCTGCCCTTTAAACTACTGAAAGAGTCTGGCTCATAGTTCAGAGCTTCATGCCTCTCGCCTTCCTTCAATATTGCTACACTATCATCCACTTATTAATGATGTGTCAAAGATAAGTGCTAGTTTTATTATTTTATTATCACACTGGCCGATTCCCACCAAGGCAGGGTGGCCCGAAAAAGAAAAACTTTCACCATCATTCACTCCATCACTGTCTTGCCAGAAGGGTGCTTTACACTACAGTTTTTAAACTGCAACATTAACACCCCTCCTTCAGAGTGCAGGCACTGTACTTCCCATCTCCAGGACTCAAGTCCGGCCTGCCGGTTTCCCTGAACCCCTTCATAAATGTTACTTTGCTCACACTCCAACAGCACGTCAAGTATTAAAAACCATTTGTCTCCATTCACTCCTATCAAACACGCTCACGCATGCCTGCTGGAAGTCCAAGCCCCTCGCACACAAAACCTCCATTCAAATCATTATGAAGCTGTGTGTAGTCTGTGGTCAGTCAAACAAACGGGCTTCCACATGGGTAAATTGTCATTTTTGTGGAAATTGGTGTCACGCCCCTTGTGCAGATATCCAAGAACTAGCTACAAGCAGTGTTAAAACAGGGAAGTGTTTTTGGGTATGCCCAAATGAGGAAAATCTGTGGACTAAAATCACAAGGGTATTAAAAGAGGACAACATCAAAGCTGCTTTCATAGAAAACCTGGAAGCTTTCTACAACAGATGGGAACATAAAAAGTCTGGGCTGAATGGTACTGCCCTTGATACTGGTCATGTAGTCACAAACTTTAAGGCTGGAGGTGATGTCCTGGTAGTCAGTAAATGTGGGGCTGATAGTGCTGTCCTGGGAGACAGTAATGGTGAAGCTGGAGGTGCTGTCCTGGGAGACAGTAATGGTGAAACTGGAGGTGCTGTCCTGGGAGACAGTAATGGTGAAGCTGGAGATGCTGTCCTGGGAGACAGTAATGGTGAAGCTGGAGATGCTGTCCTGGGAGACAGTAATGGTGAAGCTGGAGATGCTGTCCTGGGAGACAGTAATGGTGAAGCTGGAGATTTTGTCCAGGTAGTCGGGAATTATACGCAGGAAGGAATACATATAAATGACCTCATAGGGGACAGGAGCCATAGTAGGGAAACAAGTGTAGTCAAAGATAAGATAAAACCAATATTGCAAACTAGAAATACCGCAGGAAATAGCAAACAAGAGGACTCCACTAGCAATAGTGAGGATATATTACCAAAAACAACTGGTGGGAGCTCCACTGTTGGTGCTAGGGAGGATAGAAGTAAGACAGGGAAACATGCACCAACAGGGAATACAGTCACAGAAACCCAAGGCAAACGGAAACCAAGCCTGTGCACATACTATGCATTTGGTATCTGCTGGCATGGGAAATCTGGAAAAACAGATGGGACGTGCAACTATGACCACCCTAGAAAATGCCATGCCCATATGACAACAGGAAAATGCAAACTCCCTTCCTGTAAGCTTTTTCACCCTGAACTGTGTACCTCTTCGGTACAGGAAAGACTGTGCTATAACTTAAATTGCCAGGCATACCATCTAAAGGGGACAAAAAGATACAAAACATCCAGGCCATGGGAAAACCTGGGTAGCCACAGCCACTCAAGAGGGAGAGGTTTTTTAGTGCCAGGAAGGAAAAAAAACTGGCAGGAAATGGCAGAAATCGTACACCAAATCCAGTCATTCCTGGAGTGGAACCACAGTCGATGGCCTCCACTCCAAACCAACAGATACAGATACTAATGCCGGAAAAAAAATCCCCCCCCCAGTACCAACAATACCACCAGTCCGATAACATTCTTCTTTGCAAATATACAGGGTCTAAAGCCAGCAACAAACAACAAAATACCTTTCATCCGTGGACTGCTTGCAGAGGCAAAGGCAATGTTTGCGGCTTTCACTGAGACCCACATAAAGGATCACTTGGACAACGAAATATGGATCCCAGGTTACAACCTATACAGATGTGACATAGTGAACAGGCAAAAGGGGGGGGGGGGGGTTGGCCTGTACACTGCAGAGTCACTTGTTTGCACAGAACTGCTTAATGCCTCAAATGATGTAGTGGAAGTTTTAGCAGTAAAGGTCGAAAACCAAAACCTAGTCATTGTGGTAGTCTACAAGCCTCCGGATGCAACATCCCAGCAATTCCAGGAACAGCTGTTAAAAATTGACCACTGTCTGGAAAATCTTCCAGCTCCTGCACCCAACATCTTGCTCCTGGGGGATTTCAACTTAAGGCACCTAAAATGGAGGAATATAGCAAATAATATTGTTGCAGTAATAACACCAGGAGGCAGCTCTGATGAAAACTCACACTCACACGAGCTTTTAAATCTCTGCACAAAATTCAATTTAAACCAGCAAATAATAGAGCCTACTAGACTGGAGAATACACTAGACCTCATCTTCACTAACAATGATGATCTGATAAGAAATGTCACCATATCAAAAACAATATACTCAGATCACAACATAATTGAGGTTCAGACATGTATGAGTGGAGCCCCAGACCGACATAATGAGACTAGTCACGAGGGAGCATTCACCAAATTCAACTTCAATAACAAAAACATAAAGTGGGACCAAGTAAACCAAGTCCTAACCGATATAAGCTGGGAAGATATACTAAGCAACACAGACCCCAACTTATGCCTAGAACAGATTAACTCGGTGGCACTCGATGTATGCACAAGGCTTATTCCTCTAAGAAAAAGGAGGAGTAGATGTAAAATAGAAAGAGACAGGTGCTCCCTTTACAGGCGACGGAAAAGAATAACAGAGCGGCTAAAAGAGGTCAATATATCTGAAATGCATAGGGAGACACTGGTCAGAGAAATAGCAAGCATCGAACTTAAGCTAAAAGAATCCTTTAGGAGTCAGGAATCGCGGGAAGAACTAAAAGCCATAAATGAAATCGAAAGAAACCCAAAGTATTTCTTCTCCTATGCCAAATCAAAATCGAGAACAACGTCCAGTATTGGGCCCCTACTTAAACAAGATGGGTCCTACACAGATGACAGCAAGGAAATGAGTGAGCTACTCAAGACCCAATATGACTCAGTTTTTAGCAAGCCGCTAACCAGACTGAGAGTCGAAGATCAAAATGAATTTTTTATGAGAGAGCCACAAAATTTGATTAACACAAGCCTATCCGATGTTATCCTGACGCCAAATGACTTCGAACAGGCGATAAATGACATGCCCATGCACTCTGCCCCAGGGCCAGACTCGTGGAACTCTGTGTTCATCAAGAACTGCAAGAAGTCCCTATCACGAGCCTTTT
>NW_027197582.1:57500-58552 GCF_038502225.1 Cherax quadricarinatus
TTGCTAGGTAGGACTTAAACCAGTCTACAGAACCTATACCGATAGCTTGAAGTTTCTTACATAATATATTGTGGTTGACAGTATCGAAGGCCTTTTGCAGGTCTAAGGTTACCATACCTATGAGGTTCCCTTTTGACATTTCAGTTCTCAGGTAATCCATCAGATTAATAAGGGAGGTATCGGTTGAGTAGGATCTTCTAAAGCCCGATTGATAGCTATGGAGAATGCTGTTGTCATTAAGGTACTTAACTACTTGAGAATACACCGCCCTCTCCAGAATTTTAGATATTATACCGAGTATACTAACAGGTCTATAGTTGCTTACATCAGACCTATTATTTTTCTTGAAGATAGGAGTAACTCGGGCCTCCTTGAACCCCTCCGGTACGGTATTAGTGGTGATTGATAGATTTATTATGTGAGCAATAGGGATTGACAGTTCAGAAGCACCATCTTTTAGGAACTTAGACAGGGATGTTATCAGGGCCTGTGCTCTTAGTTGGGTTAGGTTTAACCTGCTTAGTTCTTTTTGAATGAAGTCATGAGATACACTTACTAGTTGACAACTGTTTGGGGTTACCCCTTTATTGGTATAGTATGTTTGAAACTTATCAGAGTCTGTGTTAAAGGTATTTGATGCAGCTGGTAGTTTACTTACTAGTGTTGATGCAACAGATGTGTAGTAGGAATTAAAACAATTTGCCACCTTAGATGTTTCGTGGCATACCTCATTATCGATAGTGAGTACTATGTTAGACCTATCTACTGGCTTATGGCTATACCCCAACTGTTTTAGTTGTTTGCCCAGAGCTTTCTGGGGTTATGCTTATACTCTTCAATTTTTGAGCAGTAGTGCTTTGCCTTTGCTCCTTTTATAAGCCTCTGTACTCTGTTCCTCACCCTTTGGAATTCATTTAGTGCTGCAATATCCTGTCTGTTTGCTTTAAATCTTTTTAGCAGCTGGTCTCTGAATTTCATATCTAATATCTCAGTAGTCATCCAGGGTTCAGTTCTTCGTTTAATCTAACCTCTTTAACTGGTGCAATATTAAG
>NW_027197583.1:0-57500 GCF_038502225.1 Cherax quadricarinatus
CAAATGAAAGAGCTAAGCTTTATGTGGAGGCCCTAACAGACAACAACAGAGCCCAAGGAAAGCCGAGAAGGGAAAATGACAGGCCACTGAGCCCAAGTACATTAGCCAGTGAAACTGATGAAAGGAAAGCTGCAGTGGAGGAAACGAAATTAAATGAGGGGATACACAGGGATATGCAGTGGGAGAATGAAAGGGTGAGGTCAGTCTTTGTGTATGGGCTCCAGGAAGTCGAAGGGGAAACATATGAAGCAAGAAAACAAGGGGAAAAAAAAGCAATTTAAAGCATCATGAAAGCAATAGGAGAAGACGATATGACCCAGCTGGAAAATTTTCGGAGAATAGGGGGGTTTGTAAAAAAAAGAACCCGGCCAGTGAGAGTGACCTTCAAGGCAGAAGCGACTCGGACCAGGATACTGCAGGAGAAAGCACGATTAAGGGACATGACGGCATACAGGAGGGTGTATCTCGACCGCGACAGAACACAAGAAGAAAGGAAGAAGATCTAATACAGCCTCCCTCACAACTTTCTATAGAAGCCTCCCAACCAGGTCAACCCCAGTGCAACCAAACACTCTAAATCAAAACACCCATGCCACATCCAATGCCCCCACCCACTACATTACAAACTTCACCCCCACAGCAACAACCCATAGTTCCTTACCAGGTCTCCCACTTCCCCAACCCCAATATACTTCCCAGACCACAGTCTTAGAAAAGAAGTTGAAGGTGTGGTATACAAATGCAGATGGAATAACAAACAAGTATGAGGAGTGGCACGAAAGAATCAAAGAGACATCCCCAGACATAATAGCACTCACAGAAACAAAACTCACCAGAATAATAACAGATTCAATCTTTCCATCCGGATATCAAATCTTCAGGAAAGACAGAGGGAGGAGAGGGGGAGGAGGAGTTGCACTGCTCATTAAAAACCAGTGGGGTTTTGAGAAAATGGAAGGAATGGATGGCATGGGCGAAAGGGACTACTTAGTAGGAACAATCCAGTCTGAGGGACATAAGGTGATAATTGCAGTAATGTACAACCCACCACAGAACTGCAGGAGGCCAAGAGAAGAATACGATGAGAGCAACAGAGCAATGATCAACACACTAGCCTAGGTGGCCAGGAGAGCACACATGGGGGGAGCAAAGTTACTAGTTATGGGTGATTTCAATCACAAGGAGATTGACTGGGAAAACCTGGAGCCCCATGGGGGTCCCGAAACATGGAGAGCCAAGATGATGGATGTGGTACTGGAGAACCTCATGCATCAACATGTTAGAGACACTACCAGAGAGAGAGGAGAGGATGAACCAGCAAGGTTGGACCTTGTATTCACCATGAGTAGTTCGGACATCGAGGGTATCATGTATGAAAGGCCCCTGGGAGCTAGTGATCATGTGGTTCTGTGCTTCGACTACATAGTTGAGCTCCAAGTGGAGAGAGTAGCAGGAATAGGCTGGGAAAAACCAAACTACAAAAGGGGGAACTACTCAGGCATGAGGAACTTCCTTCAAGACATTCAGTGGGAGAGGGAACTGACAGGAAAACCAGTACAAGAAATGATGGACTATGTAGCAACAAAATGCAAGGAGGCAGAGGAGAGGTTTGTTCCCAAGGGAAACAGAAATAATGGGAAGAACAGAACGAGTCCTTGGTTCACCCAAAGGTGTAGGGAGGCAAAAACTAGGTGTACTAGAGAATGGAAAAGGTACAGAAGACAGAGAACTCAGGAAAATAAAGAAATCAGCCGAAGAGCCAGAAACGAATATGCACAGATAAGAAGGGAGGCTCAGAGACAATATGAAAATGACATAGCATCAAAAGTAAAGACTGACCCGAAGCTGTTGTACAGCCACATCAGGAGGAAAACAACAGTCAAGGACCAGGTAATCAGACTGAGGAAGGGTGATGGGGAATTCACAAGAAACGACCGAGAGGTATGTCAGGAGCTCAACACAAGATTTAAAGAGGTATTTACAGTGGAAACCAGTAGGACTCCAAGAAATCAGAACAGGGGGGCACACCAGCAAGTGCTGGATGAGGTACATATAACCAAGGAGGAGGTGAAGAAGCTGCTATGCGAACTTGACACCTCAAAGGCGGTGGGACCAGACAACATCTCTCCATGGGTCCTTAAAGAGGGAGCAGAGATATTGTGTGAGCCATTAACAAAGATCTTCAACACATCATTTGAAACTGGGCAACTCCCTGAGGTATGGAAAATGGCAAATGTAGTCCCAATTTTTAAAAAGGGAGACAGACATGAGGCACTAAACTACAGACCTGTATCTCTAACGTGTATAGTATGCAAGGTCATGGAGAAGATCATCAGGAGGAGAGTGGTGGGGCACCTGGAAAGAAACAAGTGTATAATTGACAACCAGCACGGTTTCAGGGAAGGAAAATCCTGTGTCACAAACCTACTAGAGTTTTATGACAAGGTGACAGAAGTAAGACAAGAGAGAGAGGGGTGGATCGACTGCGTATTTTTGGACTGCAAGAAGGCTTTCGACACAGTTCCTCACAAGAGGTTACTGCAAAAGCTAGAGGACCAGGCACACATAACAGGAAAGGCACTGCAATGGATCAGAGAATATCTGACAGGGAGGAAACAACGAGTCATGGTACGCGACGAGGTGTCAGAGTGGGCGCCTGTGACAAGCGGGGTTCCACAGGGGTCAGTCCTAGGACCTGTGCTGTTCTTGGTATACGTGAACGACATAACGGAAGGGATAGACTCAGAAGTGTCCTTGTTTGCAGACGATGTGAAGTTAATGAGAAGAATCGAATCGGACGAGGATCAGGCAGGACTACAAAGAGATCTGGACAGGCTACAAGCCTGGTCCAGCAACTGGCTCCTTGAATTTAACCCTGCCAAATGCAAAGTCATGAAGATTGGGGAAGGGCAAAGAAGACCGCAGACACAATATAGTTTAGATGGCCAAAGACTGCAAACCTCACTAAAGGAAAAAGATCTGGGGGTGAGTATAACACCGAGCATATCTCCTGAGGCGCACATCAATCAGATAACTGCTGCAGCATACGGGCGCCTGGCAAACCTACGGATAGCGTTCCGATACCTCAGTAAGGATTCGTTTAAGACTCTGTACACCATCTACGTCAGGCCCATACTGGAGTATGCAGCACCAGTTTGGAATCCACACCTAGTCAAGCACGTCAAGAAATTAGAGAAAGTGCAAAGGTTTGCAACAAGACTAGTCCCAGAGCTACGGGGATTGTCCTATGAAGAAAGGTTGAGGGAAATCGGCCTGACGACACTGGAGGCCAGGAGGGTCAGGGGAGACATGATAACGACATATAAAATACTGCGCGGAATAGACGAGGTGGACAAAGACGGGATGTTCCAGAGATGGGACACAGACACAAGAGGTCACAATTGGAAGTTGAAGACTCAGATGAATCAAAGGGATGTTAGGAAGTATTTCTTCAGTCATAGAGTAGTCAGGCCATGGAATAGCCTAGAAAGTGATGTGGTGGAGGCAGGAACCATACATAGTTTTAAGGCGAGGTATGATAGAGCTCATGGGGCAGGGAGAGAGAGGACCTAGTAGCAATCAGCGAAGAGGCGGGGCCAGGAGCTGTGACTCGACCCCTGCAACCACAAATAGGTGAGTACAAATAGGTGAGTACACTGGAGGGTGACCTGAAATGTGACCTGGAGAATGGTTTGAAGGGTGATTCGGCGTGTGACCTGGAGTGCGATCTGGAGTGTGACCTGAAGCATCTTGGAATGTTTAAAGTGAGGGTGTTATGGGGTCAATGCCTCCAGGGCCCGGGCTATGACCAGGCCTCGAGGTGGACCAGGGCCCAGGCCATGACCAGGCCTCGAGGTGGACCAGGGCCCGGGCAATGACCAGGCCTCGAGGTGGACCAGCGCCCGGGCTATGACAAGGCGTCGAGGTGGACAAGAGCCCGGGCCATGACCAGGTCTCGAGGTGGACCGGGGCCCGGGCCATGACCAGGCCTCTAGGTGGACCAGGGCCCGGGCCATAACCTGGCCTCGAGGTGGACCAGGGCCTGGGCCATGACCAAGCCTCGAGGTGGACCAGGGCCCGGGCCATGACCAGGCCTCGAGGTGGACGAGGGCCCGGGCCATGACCAGGCCTCGAGGTGGACCAGAGCCCGGGCCATGACCAGGTCTCGAGGTGGACCGGGGCCCGGGCCATGACCAGGCCTCGAGGTGGACCAGGGCCCTGGCCATGACCAGGCCTCGAGGTGGACGAGGGCCCGGGCCATGACCAGGCCTCGAGGTGGACCAGGGCCCTGGCCATGACCAGGCCTCGAGGTGGACGAGGGCCCGGGCCATGACCAGGCCTCGAGGTGGACCAGGGCCCGGGCCATGACCAGGAATCGAGGTGGACCAGGGCCCGGGCCATGACCAGGCCTCGAGGTGGACCAGGGTCCGGGCCATGACCAGGCCTCAAGGTGGACCAGGGCCCGGGCCATGACCAGGCGTCGAGGTGGACCAGGGCCTGGGCCATGACCAGGCCTCGAGGTGGACCGGGGCCTGGGCCATGACCAGGCCTCGAGGTGGACCGGGGCCCGGGCCATGACAAGGCCTCGAGGTGGACCAGGGACCGGGCCATGACCAGGCCTCGAGGTGGACCAGGGCCCGGGCCATGACAAGGCGTCGAGGTGGACCAGGGCCCGGGCCATGACCAGGCCTCGAGGTGGACCAGGGCCCGGGCCATGACCAGGCCTCGAGGTGGACCAGGGCCCGGGCCATGACCAGGCCTCAAGGTGGTCCAGGGCCCGGGCTATGACCAGGCCTCGAGATGGACCAGGGCCCGGGCCATGACCAGGACTCGAGGTGGACCAGGGCTCAGGCCATGACCAGGCCTCGAGGTGGACCAGGGCCTGGGCCATGACCAGGCCTCGAGATGGACCAGGGCCCGGGCCCTGACCAGGCCTCGAGGTGGACCAGGGTCCGGGCCATGACCAGGCCTCAAGGTGGACCAGGGCCCGGGCCATGACCAGGCGTCGAGGTGGATCAGGGCCTGGGCCATGACCAGGCCTCGATCTCAGTAGTAGTAACCAGTTACCAGTAACCAGTGTACCAGTAGATGACTCACTACCAACCGTCTCTGCCTGAGTCACTGTCTGTATTCATATTGCTGCTGACCATAGCAGTATTTCAAAGACCCCCTCACATATGGGTACTGGGGGTCAGTCAGATACGAGAGTGAGCAAGGAGGCAGGTCACGGCTGTTGGGCGCTTCCACATTATCCGTAATTATACGTACTACCAGCCTACGTGAGTATTTTTTACCCTATCCACGTATCGAACTCCCACATGATAAATGGTGGCAGCGGTGGGATTGAACTCTTGGATAGTCAAGGTCCATCTGGCTAACCTTCCAGTAGGTTGTTTGTTCTGGAATAAAGGTATCAGTGGAGCATGGTCTGTCAAGACATGAACAGAGTACTGATAAATAATGTCTCGGAAGTGCTTTAAAGACCATACTATTGCTAAAGCTTCTTGCTCAGTTACTGTATAATTACGTTCAGCCTTCGTAAGGACTCGGCTAGCAAATGCAACTGCGTTGTACTTGCCATCGGTCTTCTGAGCTAGTACGGCACCTATGCCAATTGAACTAGCATCAGTTGTCAGATAGAAGGGCTTAGAAAAATCTGGAAATTTCAAAATTGGAGCAGATGTTAGCTTTTCTTTTAGAGTTTGGAATGCTCTTTCTTGACGGAAGGTCCAAACAAAAGGAGCATCTTTCTTAAGCAACTCAGTTAGAGGAGCAGCTATGGAAGAAAAATTGGCAATGAAAGATCTATAAAAACCTGCTAAGCCCACAAAGGATCTTACGGCATCAGCAGTTTTGGGAGTTGGAAAATTTAGTACTGCAGTTACTTTACTTTGGTCAGTCGTAACCCCTCTAGGAGTGACTACGTGACCAAGAAACTTAATTTCTGATCTGAAAAATTGACATTTAGACAGTTTGATCTTTAAATTGGCTTCTTCAAGCTTACCAAGTACTACATCAAGTCTTTTCAAGTGTGTATCCACGTCTTTAGACATGACGATTACGTCATCTAAGTACACCATAAGTGCATTACCTATGAGACCTCTAAAGATATTAGTCATGAGCCTTGAGAACGTGATAGGGGAGGATCGTAATCCAAACGCCATACGGAGGAAGTGATAATGACCTGTAGGAGTGGAGAATGCAGTTAGCTCTTGGCTGTCCTCGTGAAGAGGGACTTGCCAAAACCCTTGTAACAAATCCAGGGTTGAAAAGACTTTGTTATCTCCGATGTTACGTAAAAGATCACCCAGTACAGGGAGTGGGAAGCGATCTGGAATAGTTTTCGCATTTAACTTCCTAAAGTCAATCACTGGGCGCCAAGTACCATCCTTCTTAGGTACTAGGATCAAGGGTGCATTCCAAGGTGAATTGCTAGGTGCAATAACTCCATCATCAAGCATTTGATTGATCAATTCTTCTGCGACAGCAACTTGTGAATGAGGCATTCTGTACGCAGGTATGTAGATAGGTCTAGTACCAGGTTCAAGTGGAATACGATGGGACAATAAGTTCGTTATACCCATCTTCTCACCTGGTAAGGCAATGGCTTATTTACAGTAAATTTCTTGTGTACTCTAAACCTTGTGTTTTCAGTGTAGACTCAGTTTTTCTTTGACTCGTTATTTTTACAATATTTTTCAGTGTTTTCACTCATCTTATATTTTTTTTTATTCTGTGTTTTTTTTTTTTATGCTACTCTCTGTCTGTAGTAAGTATTATTGTGTAGTGTACCAGTCAGTCACTCTGTGTGAAGTGATTCATTTTTTTTATTGTATTCTTTCAGCGTTGTATTCTCCAGTAATTGTCATTGTAATTCAAGCAGTGATATTCACCCCAGTATACCAAATTATCCATTTATTTCTATGTGTGTCTTTTTTCGTATGCCAGCAGTGTCTCATTCCTCTAATTTTTTCGCAGACTGTGTACCATTATTTTTGCCAGCAAATTTTTGTCGTATCAGTCACAGCAAGATTTTGTTGTAATAATATACTAAAAAAAAGTGTTGTGTGCCCTGCCACTGTAAGTTTTGCACTTCCCGTTTTGTTCCTTTGTTTTATTTTATTCATATTTTTATATTTCTTTGAACAAATTCACTCTTGATGCAATTTCAATTACTTTTAACGTAAAGTGTTTTCTTTACTCTGTTTGAGTAAATTGTTTTGTCTAATTTACAATTAAGAGTTAAAGTGTTCAATCAGTTTTTTCTTCATCTTTTTATTTCATTATTTAACCTGAGTTTTCCCAGTGACACTTTATTACTGCAGTGATTATTTCTACACCTTATTTTGTTGCACTTGTTCTGCAGTGAATTATTTTGTTGCACTTGTTCTGCAGTGAATTATTTTGTTGCACTTGTTCTGCAGTGAATTATTTTCTTTTATTGATATTTTTATGAATTATATTTTAATTTTGTTTATGCATTCTTAGAAAATACTTAAATTTCCCAGTTAACAATTTAGTAATTTTATTTTCTACTTTTTAAATTGATTTAAAATTTTATTAATTACTTTCTTTATTAGCAAGAGTAAAGACAGCTCATTTTGCATTTAATTCAGTCTCCAGTAATATTTTTACTTGTATATTTCAATGTAATTTTTTTTATCTTGGCCAATAGTCCTTTAAATTGAGTTGTCCTTCCTCTTGCAGTGTATCTTAGACATTTTTTTTTATTACTTCTGCAGAATTAGTTGCATCTCTTTTATTTCAATTCTAGCATTTTGTATCATTTTTATTGTTCATTATTTTTGCCTTATTTGTTCTCGTGCTACTTTGCCATTATGTCTCACATACCGTCAAGTGATACTTTAGTGAATGTCGATACTCAGACCTCTCAGGCTACTGTTGCCCCTGTCATCAGTCCTCACAGTTCCTTAGCGACTGACAGACCGACCCAGACACCGAGATACTATAGTTATACTCGTGATTCCCTTGATGCGTTACCTTTATTCAATGGCCATGTACATAGTCTTGAAGCATGGTTTGCGGCCATTCGTTCTCGTGCTGGTGCTCTAGTTGAAGGTCCTCCTTCAGAGGAAAGTCTTATCAGACTTGCTAAAGAAGCTTTTTATCGATCCCCTGCTGCTGTTCACGTTGTTGATCTCCTTGATATGCGAGACTTCAGGAATCTTACTAGGTGGTCACAATATGAGGAACTGATTCGTTCTTTCCTTGTCCCAGTAAAAACAACTGATCCATATGTCGTTCTTAGGGAACTAGTGAATGCTACACCCATGAGTAATGAATCGTTGAGTGCATTTGCTGTTAGATTAGACAAACTTTTATCATCATTTATCAATGCTGTCCAGTCATCAGCTTTTCTCCCTGAAGAGGCTATACCATTTACAGAATCGCTTGCTAAAATAGCAGCTTTTGGAGCAATCAAAGAACTAATGTCGCCTGCTTCCGTGTGTGCTTATGAGGCTCATCCTCCAACTGTGACGATGGAACCACTTACAGCCTTAAATCATGTACGTTCCTTGTGCCCCCAGGGTACTTTCCCATGTATTAAAAGTAATTTCACACCTATGCCTCAGTCTGCACCACCTCTTGTTCCGTGGCCATATTGCAATTAATTGTCCTGATAGTTACCCTAAGAGACGTCGTACTGATGATGAGTACCCAGATCTTCCCTACTGTACTTATCATAGAATACATGGACATGACACATCTGAGTGCAATGCTCTCTATAACCTTCAGTACTCTAGGTCTTTCCGTGGCCGTTCCAACCGCAGAACCCGTAGAGGAAACAGATATCGTGGTCTCTCAGAACCAGGCTCATTCTTCCAATTCTCAAAAAACCCAGAACCAGGCTCATTCTTCCAATTCGGGGGAATTCGAGTGCCCCAGTCAAACCGTCCCATGGTGACAGTAGGTGATAATGAGTACACCATCCCCGTTCACAATTCCTTTGAAGCCTTAAGCAGTCTCGAGAATGACAATCCTGCTGATGATGTTGCTTCACACGTCTCTGACGTAGATGATTTTGGGGATGAAGTGGAACAAATCTTTTCTGATGACAATCCACCTTTTTGTTTGCACATAACTTCCAATGCAACCATAGGCCCTATAGTGCAAGCATCTGTTCATAATGCGCCCGTTCATTTGTTCATGGACTCTGGTGCGCAAGTCAATATTATCAGGTCTAGTTTGTTTAGGGATAAGCAGTTACGACATGTCCTTCTCGTAGAACCGACTCATGTGTCCTCCCTTAGTGGAGTAGCTGGTTCTCACCTGCGTGTCCGAGGTCGGACTTCCCTCACCTTTTCTATCCAAGGTAGAGACTTCACTGCTTCCTTCCTTGTTGTCGACCAGATTACTTTCCCTGGTGACCTTCTACTGGGATTTGCTTCCATGCGAGACTTACGCATTGTGCTCGACCCTTATCGATGGCATGCCCAAATTGATGACTTGATCGTACCATTTTGGGGTTACCAGCTTGGATCCGAGATCTGCCATACTGCCGCAGAGTACGACGTTCGGATTAAGTCCTTACAGGCCAGTGCATTTTCCAGTAGCGTACCCAAGCGGTCAGGCACTGGTGATCCTGTCACTCCTGTCTGTGTTCCTGCAACTTCAGGCTTGCAAGATAGTGTCCAGTTACCTCAAGTGTCCGAGGACGCTCTGACTACCTTGAGTGCTGAGCCTATCCCTGCAATGTCTACATTATGCATTGTATGGTGTAGATAAACGTTTGCCTTATGAGTTGCTATATTCTAATCCGAAACCAAATTACAACCCTGATGATTTCATAGCAACTCGTACCAGCTTAGCTCAAAGTGTTTTTAGAAGAATCCGTGAAACACTTCATAAATCAACAGCAGAATTTATAAGAGTCGCTAACACTCGAGCAAAGACATCCAAAATCAAAGTAGGTTCGACAGTTATGCTGACTAACTTTAACAAAGCGTCTGCAATGCCAAAGCTTGATCAAAAGTTTGTTGGTCCTTATCGAGTAGTTGAACATATCACTGGTAATAAGTATAAGATTATAGAAATTAGTACTGGTCAGTATAAAGAATCGCATTTAGATCATATGAAGTTAGTATGTGATGATAATGATGTTCCAACCCAGACTAATGTGACAGACTCTGACAATCCTCCTGATCCTGTACTCTCTACCTCTGATACTCAGTCAGACGATCAACCTGAATGTCTTATTCCCTACGTACATGACAGGTATTGAGAAATCCTCAAGTATTATTTGTAAATACCAATTCAGATTTGCCTCAAATACGGCATGAGTTAGCCAGTGCAACAGAGTTTGATCCTCCCAGAGATGACACCCATTCTGCATGTCAATCTCACCCTAGCAGAGTTGGGGTTAAATGTAAATAACCTGTATAGATGAATAATTACAGTATCAACTTATCAGTATTCAAGAATTTTTTTTTGTGTTCACGTTCTCTCCGAATTCTGAGAGTTAACAGTCTAGATTTGAGTGCACCGAATCTGCCTTTCTGTTAAACACTTCTTTCTTTGTATATATTCCTTCCTCAGAATCCGTAGATCACATGAATACAGATCAATCGATCAAATTTTTTTTTATCACTTCTATTGTGTAATCCCAATGTTGAGTCTCATTCGATGAGTTGTGCTATATTATACCTTGTATTGCATTACAGTTTCAATTACGTAAGCTTCCATTCCAATATTCTACTTATGTATGTTATAATGTTCAATTGTTGTGTACTTTGACATTGTATAGAATCAGCCCAAGCCGTACACCTGCCGTCTCTAGTTGTATTAGCTGTATGTCGGGACGACATAGACCAGGCCTCGAGGTGGACCAGGGCCCGGGCCATGTCCAGGCCTCGAGGTGGACTAGGGCCCAGGCCATGACCAGGCCTCGAGGTGGACCAGGGCCCGGGCCATGACCAGGCATCGAGGTGGACCAGGGCCCGGGCCATGACCAGGCCTCGAGGTGGACCAGGGTCCGGGCCATGACCAGGCCTCGAGGTGGACCAGGGCCCTGGCCATGACCAGGCCTCGAGGTGGACCAGGGCCCTGGCCATGACCAGGCCTCGAGGTGGACCAGGGCCCGGGCCATGACCAGGCCTCGAGGTGGACCAGGGCCCGGGCCATGACCAGGCCTCGAGGTGGACCAGGGCCCGGGCCATGACCAGGCCTCGAGGTGGACCAGAGCCCGGGCCATGACCAGGCCTCGAGGTGGACCGGGGCCCGGGCCATGACCAGGCCTCGAGGTGGACCAGGGCCCGGGCCATGACCAGGCATCGAGGTGGACCAGGGCCCGGGCCATGACCAGGCCTCGAGGTGGACCAGGGTCCGGGCCATGACCAGGCCTCGAGGTGGACCAGGGCCCTGGCCATGACCAGGCCTCGAGGTGGACCAGGGCCCTGGCCATGACCAGGCCTCGAGGTGGACCAGGGCCCGGGCCATGACCAGGCCTCGAGGTGGACCAGGGCCCGGGCCATGACCAGGCCTCGAGGTGGACCAGGGCCCGGGCCATGACCAGGCCTCGAGGTGGACCAGAGCCCGGGCCATGACCAGGCCTCGAGGTGGACCGGGGCCCGGGCCATGACCAGGCCTCGAGGTGGACCAGGGCCCGGGCCATGACCAGGCCTCGAGGTGGACCAGGGCCCGGGCCATGACCAGGCCTCGAGGTGGACCAGGGCCCGGGCCATGACCAGGCCTCGAGGTGGACCAGGGCCCGGGCCATGACCAGGCCTCGAGGTGGACCAGGGCCCGGGCCATGACCAGGCCTCGAGGTGGACCAGGGCCCGGGCCATGACCAGGCCTCGAGGTGGACCAGGGCCCGGGCCATGACCAGGCCTCGAGGTGGACTTTGGTTCATGGAGGAAGTTCTTTTAATGTACTTCGTAATTGTTCAGTGACTGGCAGGTTATGCTACTACAACTACTGTTACTACTACTACTACGACCACTGCTACTACTACTACCACTATTGCTGCAACTACTACTACTACTATTACTACCACTACTACTACTACTACCACTGCTACTACTACTACCACTATTGCTGCAACTACTACTACTACTATTACTACCACTACTACTACTACGACCACTGCTACTACTACTACCACTATTGCTGCAACTACTACTACTACTATTACTACCACTACTACTACTACTACCACTGCTACTACTACTACCACTATTACTGCAACTACTACTACTACTACTACTACTAATACCACTACTACCACTGCTACTACTACTACCACTATTACTGCAACTACTACTACTACTAATACCACTATTACTACTACTACTACCACTGCTACTACTACTGAGTAATAAGGTTGGCTACTGAGCAGTGTATTCCTCTGAGCGGAGTATTCCCGATAAGGTTTTCCTCTGGGCGGTGTATCCCTCAGCAGTCTCCGCCCACCCGCTCCCGCCCGCCCACCCGCCCACCGGCACCCGCCCACCTACCCACGCCCGCCCGCGTCCACCGGATCGCCCCGGCTCCTCGATTTTTTTTTCGATTTTTTTTCGATTTTTCGATTTTTTCGAATTTCGTTTTTTACTTTACCCCTACATGAGGTACAGTAAAGTCCCCACCATGGTAACACCTCCCCACTCCCTACTTTACCCCTACATGAGGTACAGTAAAGTCCCCACCATGGTAACACCTCCCCACTCCCTACTTTACCCCTACATGAGGTACAGTAAAGTCCCCACCATGGTAACACCTCCCCACTCCCTACTTTACCCCTACATGAGGTACAGTAAAGTCCCCACCATGGTAACACCTCCCCACTCCCTACTTTACCCCTACATGAGGTACAGTAAAGTCCCCACCATGGTAACACCTCCCCACTCCCTACTTTACCCCTACATGAGGTACAGTAAAGTCCCCACCATGGTAACACCTCCCCACTCCCTACTTTACCCCTACATGAGGTACAGTAAAGTCCCCACCATCGTAACATCTCCCCACTCCCTACTTTACCCCTACATGAGGTACAGTAAAGTCCCCACCATGGTAACACCTCCCCACTCCCTACTTTACCTCTACATGAGGTACAGTAAAGTCCCCACCATGGTAACATCTCCCCACTCCCTACTTTACCCCTACATGAGGTACAGTAAAGTCCCCACCATGGTAACACCTCCCCACTCCCTACTTTACCCCTACATGAGGTACAGTAAAGTCCCCACCATGGTAACACCTCCCCACTCCCTACTTTACCCCTACATGAGGTACAGTAAAGTCCCCACCATGGTAACACCTCCCCACTCCCTACTTTACCCCTACATGAGGTACAGTAAAGTCCCCACCATGGTAACACCTCCCCACTCCCTACTTTACCCCTACATGAGGTACAGTAAAGTCCCCACCATGGTAACACCTCCCCACTCCCTACTTTACCCCTACATGAGGTACAGTAAAGTCCCCACCATGGTAACACCTCCCCACTCCCTACTTTACCCCTACATGAGGTACAGTAAAGTCCCCACCATGGTAACACCTCCCCACTCCCTACTTTACCCCTACATGAGGTACAGTAAAGTCCCCACCATGGTAACACCCTCCCCACTCCCTACTCTACCCCTACATGAGGTACAGTAAAGTCCCCACCATGGTAACACCTCCCCACTCCCTACTTTACCCCTACATGAGGTACAGTAAAGTCCCCACCATGGTAACACCTCCCCACTCCCTACTTTACCCCTACATGAGGTACAGTAAAGTCCCCACCATGGTAACACCTCCCCACTCCCTACTTTACCCCTACATGAGGTACAGTAAAGTCCCCACCATGGTAACACCTCCCCACTCCCTACTTTACCCCTACATGAGGTACAGTAAAGTCCCCACCATGGTAACACCTCCCCACTCCCACTAAGATCCAATTTTACCCACTTTACGAAAATGACACGAATTTTTTTTTGAATTTTGACTTCACCCTCCACCTCCTTGGATCAATTTTTGAGCCCTCCTCCTGAACCCCCACCACTTTTTTCCTTCAAAATTTAGATTTTTCAGTAATACAAAAATTTGACTTCACCCTCCACTTCCTTGGATCAAAACCTCCATCTCCATCTCCCAACACCTCACTCCCCAGATACTGACTTGGACCTGCCTCGCATGGGTCAGTAGGTCTCCCCCCCCCCTTGGAGAATACATGTTGAAACAAGCGAGGTGTGACGTCACTGACTGCTGAGTAAACACAGGTGGCTGTAACGTCACGTGATAACCACCCATGACCTCACTCAAGACACAACAACATGCTGAATCAGGTCCATCAAGCTGGGTCACTCTGTGTCTTCTCGTTAACTTAAAACACAATATTTTACTTCATATATTTTCCATTTTAAAATAATTCATTTTCTTAATTACAATAATTCTCAGTAATACACATTTTCTCCAGTTCAACATACGGAAACATTAAACATTTTATTTTTTCACTCTTTCATTAACAACAAATATATCATAGGGAAACATTACACATTTTTCTCTACTTCATCCACAACATCTCAAAAAAAATGTCCTTTTTTTCGATAAATACGACAAAAGATTCACTGCGTGTGAGTCTTACCTGAGTTGCCTCAGATAAAGATCTCAGGTCACCCCCACTATCTAACCTGCTCTCTCTCTCTCTCTCTCTCTCTCTCTCTCTCTCTCTCTCTCTCTCTCTCTCTGTCTCTCTCTCTCTCTCTCTCTCTCTCTCTCTCTCTCTCTCTCTCTCTCTCTCTCTCTCTCTTTCTCTCTTTCTCTCTCTCTCTCTCTCTCTCTCTCTCTCTCTCTCTCTCTCTCTCTCTCTCTCTCTCTCTCTCTCTCTCTCTCTCTCTCTCTCTCTCTCTCTCTACCTCTCCCACCAACACCTCACATTGTCATAGAGAGAATTAAAGCCTAATTATGCACACTCAGTCCATTCTTTAAAATATTCACTCATAACCAACAATTTTTCCCGTTTTTACTAATTCATCGAAAATCCCCCCCAAAATATTTTTATATATTACGAATATTACCTCGTTTCAGTATTCAGCAATATATCAAAAGATCTTTATTTTCATTAAAATTTACACAAAATCAACATTATTTCATTAATAAAATTCACACAAAAACCCACATTCTGGAGACTTAATGAACTTACATCATCTCAACCCCCACAACAACCATAGAAAACACTCACAATACTTACAATTTTTAGACAATATAAGAACACACTATTCACCCTCAATTTACTTGTCTCAATTGAACAAAAAAGATACAAATTTTACTCATAACTCACAACTTTCCTATTTTTATCTCACTCATAACTCACAAACTCCCACAACACCCACAACAACCCACAACTTATAACCTCTTTTCAGTATCTCTAGTTCAACAACAACAACAACCACAAACCACATCACTTACCATTTTATTCACAATTTTTCCTTTTTCGATACAATTTTTTCTCAAATGTTTAATAGTACTAAAAAACATTTTAACTCTTAACCCAGGATAACCCCCAAAAATTCCTCATTTTCGTTAATACTCACAACCCCCTTACCCCAACAACTCACATTTTCACTCTTCTCAAATAATATCCACAATTTTCCCGTCTTACTATTTCCTCAGGAAATCACCCAAAACACGTAAAATTTTTCACCAATACAAGAAAAAAAAGATACAAGTCACACACTATTCACCCTCAGTTCACCCATCTCAGTTCAACAAAAAGATACAAATTTCACTTATAACCCACAAGTTTTTCCTCTTTCGATACAAATTTTTTCTCAAATGTTTATTGTCACTAATACACAATTTTACTCTTAACCTAGAATAACCCAAAAAATTCCTCAATTTCGGTAAATACAAAAAAAAAAGTTAATTGGTAAGTACCTCCAACAACAATTATAAGACACTTGGCACAGTTCTACATATTACGACTTAAAATTTCGTTATCACAACAAAATCTTTCACTCGTCTCTATTTTTACACAATAAAAAAGATTTTTTGCATTCATAACCCACATCACCACCAACAATAACATAACATGAGCACTATAACATATCATGAACACATCCAACTAAGACATGGTATAATCACATTTTAGACACATTATCTCTAATCACTATACCCAAGGTTCTGGGATAATATTAGAACATTTCCAAAATTACATTGGAACACTTCCAAACTACATTGGAACACTTCCAAAATAACATTTGAATATTCCCAAATAACATTTGATATTTCTAACTCATCCACACTTACACATTTCATTAACTGAAATTACATCTCACACATCAAACTACTCCCTCATTCTGCAGATTGTACAACATTAGCACAAAAAAAATTAACTCATACACTTATGATCTGAGACATTACCAAAACTAACACACTAACTTTGAACACCAGCAAATCACTCTTATACATCATTTGGACACCTTCAAAACATTCTCATACATCATTTGAACACCACCAAAACTCTCATACATCATTTGAACACTGCCAAAACACTCTTATACATCATTTGATCACCACCAAATCACTCTCATACATCATATGAACGCCATTAAAATACTTTCATACATCATTTGAACACCACCAAAACTCTCATACATCATTTGAATACTCTCAAACACCCTTGAATAATTTCAAACATCGTTTGAATACTCCCAAATAACATTTGACATTTCTAATTCATCCACACTTACACATTTCATTAACTGAAATTACATGTCACCCACCAAACTACTCCCTCATTCTCCAAACTTTACAACATAAACACAAAAACTGGCTCATACAATTATGATATGAGACATTATCACATACATCAATGGAACACCACCAAAAACATTCACATATATCATTTGAAGACCACCAAATCACTACTGAATACTCTCAAAACACCATTGAACACCTTCAAAAACACAGTCAAATTCCTTTGAATACTCCCAAAACATCATTGAATGCCACCAAAACACTACTGAATACTGTCAAAACACATTTGAATACAACCATAACACCGCTGAATACTGACAAATCACCTTTGAATATTCCCAAAAACGTCTTTTGAATACTCCCAAAACATCACTGAATACTATCAAAAACACTTTTGAATATTACCAAAACACCACTGAATATTGCCAAATAACCTTTGAATACTAACAAAACACCACTGAATATTGCCAAATCACCTATGAATATTCCCAAAAACATCGTTTGAATACTCCCAAAAACACCATTGTTTACTACGAAAACACCACTGTATACTGTCAAAACACCATTTGAATACTGTCAAAACAACATTGGAACACTTCCAAACATCACTGGAACATTTCCAAACAACATTGGGTTACCTCCAAATTATCATTTTGAATGCTCCCAAATAACATTTAACATCTGTAACTCATCCACACTTGCACATTTCATTAACTGAAATTACATCTCATCCACCAAACTACTCCCTCATTCTCCAGACTTTACAACATTACCACAAAAAAAAAAATACTCTTACACTTATGACATTAGACTTTACCAAAACTGACAGACTAACTCTGAGCTAACTTTGAACACCACCAATACACTAACATACATCATTTGAAAACCGCCAAAACACTCTTATACATCATTGATCACCTTCAAAAACACTCTCAAAACACCATTGAACATCTTCAAAATTCACTCGCACATCATCTAAACACCACCAAAACACTCTTATACATCATTTGATCATGTTCAAAACACTCTCATGCAACATTTGAACACCTTCAAAAAACACCATCAAACACTTTTGAATACTCCCAAAACACCATTTAATACTACCAAAACACCATTGAATACAACCACATCACCTTCGAATACTCCCAAATAACATTTGAGATCTCTAAGTCATCTACACTTACACATTTTATAAAATGGAATTACATCTCACCATCGAAAATCTAAGACATGTAGGACAAAAACTAAAACACTTGCATTGGACATAAACACTATACTAACATCATGCTAACTAATCACCATAACACACATAAATAAACATATACACTTAAGACATATGAAACCATATTTTTACACACAAAAAGAAATATTCTCCAAATCACAAAACTAACAATCGATCACAAAAAAAAAAAAAAAAAACTAGAATTGCGAACACTCATATTTTATATATCTTAAAACATGATCACAAAAATACTTGCCACAATCACACAAGACATGAACACACCAAAAAATACCCCTAAACACCGATTATATGACAACTAATCACCATTACATAAACACTTAAGACAAAATGAACTTATAAACTTTAACACAAACATAATGACTAAAAAAACTTGTCAGGTACATTATCTACCTACAACACATATCTATCACTTGATCACAAAAAATGTCATACAATCACTAAACTTAAGACATATGAAAGCTAACATATATATATATATATATATATATATATATATATATATATATATATATATATATATATATATATATATATATATATATATACAAAATAAATGTTAATCATAAGACATTTGAAAAAAAATTTTGCACAAATTGCATGAGCATTATACCAAGAACACTAAATCACGTACACTTATACCCATGACAATCAATAATCTAAATCACTACTCGATCATGATCAGTAAATCTGTTCATGAACACTTAAGACATACCACATCTAAAAATTTAATACAACGTACCCATCCAAAATTTAAGTTATATTCACCAAAATTTAAAAGAACCGATTACACATTTTCATTTTTCATCTATGCTACATATTACATTTTCTCATCCACATCATCCCTAAAACATCCTTCCTTTATTCATCCTCATATTATCACTTAGAAATATTTTTAACCCGACGACTCATCAAGACGTTAGGAGAGAGAGTGACCAACACCACCACTCTTAACACCACCTACACTCTGGCTCCTAGCGTCATGTTGGGTCGTCGGGTTAAAAATATTTCTAAGTGATATGAGGATGATGTGGATGAGAAAATGTAATATGTAGCACAGATGAGAAATGAAAATGTGTAATCGGTTCTTTTATGTTTTGGTGAATATAACTTAAATTTTGGATGGGTACGTTGTATTAATTTTTTAGATGTGGTATGTCTTAAGTGTTCATGAACAGATTTACTGATCATGATCGAGTAGTGATTTAGATTATTGGTTGTCATGGGTATAAATGTACATGATTTAATGTGTTTTGGTGGTGTTCAAATGATGTGCGAGAGTGTTTTGAAGGTGTTCAATGGTGTTCTGAGAGTATTCAATAGTGATTTGGTGGTTTTCAAATGATGTATGTGAGTGTTTTTGGTGGTGTTCAAATGATGTATGTGGTAATGTCTTATGTCATAAGTGTATGAGCCAGTTTTTGTGTTTATGTTGTAAAGTTTGGAAAATGAAGGAGTAGTTTGGTGGGTGACATGTAATTTCAGTTAATGAAATGTGTAAGTGTGGATGAATTAGAGATGTCAAATGTTATTTGGAAGTATTCAAACGATGTTTGAGATTATTCAAAGGTGTTTGAGAGTCTTCAAATGATGTATGACAGTGTTTTGGTGATGTTCAAATGATGTTTGAGAATGTTTTGAAGGTGTTCAAATGATGTTTATAAGAGTGATTTGCTGGTGTTCAAAGTTAGTGTGTTAGATTTGGTAATGTCTCAGGTCAAGTGTATGAGTTAACTTTTTTTGTGCTAATGTTGCACACTCTGCAGAGTATTAGTGACTATAAACATTTGAGAAAAAAAATTGTATCGAAGGAGGAAAAACTTGTGGGTTATAAGTGAAATTTGTATCTTTTTGTTGAACTGAGATGGGTGAACTGAGGGTGAATAGTGTGTGACTTGTATCTTTTTTTTCTTGTATTGGTGAAAAATTTTACGTGTTTTGGGTGATTTCCTGAGGAAATAGTAAGACGGGAAAATTGTGGATATTATTTGAGAAGAGTGAAAATTTTGAGTTGTTTGGGTAAGGGAATTGTGGGTATTAACGAAAATGAGGAATGTATGCATACCTACTGTATGCACATCCACTGTAAGCATACCCACTGTAAGCATACCCACTGTATGCATAACTACTGTATGCATAACTACCGTACTTATGCCAATTGTCTGCATACCTATTGTACACATACTGTATGCATATCTACTGCACACATACCTTCTGTACATGTACCCACTGTACGCATATCTACCGTACACGCACCCGCTGTACGCTTTGTTACTGTACATGTACCCAGTGTTCGCATAGCTACTGTATGCATACCCACCGTAAGAAAATAATATTTTTTACACCTTGTAGTCACTTCTACAGCCTGATAAAGCAGAAGAAATGGTCTGTCTGCCCGTTTGTCTGCCTGTCTGCTCTCTCTCTCTCTCTCTCTCTCTCTCTCTCTCTCTCTCTCTCTCTCTCTCTCTCTCTCTCTCTCTCTCTCTCTCTCTTTCTCTGGGTCAGCTGGGGTCAGCTAGGGTCAACTAACATGTACAATAAACACCTTGAGCTAGACTAATAACGTCAGCATCAACTTTAATTACAGGAATTTGTCACTGTCTTTGTTCCCCTTTGGTAAATATAGGAACGACCATTCTCTGCGGGTTTATTTGTTTTGCTTCTTCCTTGTTGTGCTTTTTATTGCTCAGTGGTCAGAGTAATTTATGGTTTGGCCTCCCTCCCTCTCTCCCTCCCTCCATCCACACACACACACACACACACACACACACAACGACATAGCATCGAAAGTCAAGTTAGTTTAATATGTTTATTATGCACCCCATACCCATCCTGTGGGCGGTAGTCAAAAGATTACAGAGGTACATAATGGGACATCTCTCCATGGGTCCTTAAAGAGGGAGCAGAGATATTGTATGTGCCATTAACAAAGATCTTCAACACATCATTTGAAACTGGGCAACTCCCTGAGGTATGGAAGATGGCAAATGTAGTCCCAATTTTTAAAAAGGGAGACAGACATGAGGCACTAAACTACAGACCTGTATTACTAATGTGTATAGTATGGAAGGTCATGGAGAAGATCGTCAGGAGGAGAGTGGTGGAGCACCTGGAAAGAAACAAGTGTATAATTGACAACCAGCACGGATTCAGAGAAGGCAAATCCTGTGTCACAAACCTACTGGAGTTTTATGACAAGGTAACAGAAGTAAGACACGAGAGAGAAGGTTAGGTTGATTGCATTTTCTTGGACTGCTAGAAGGCCTTTGACACAGTTCCTCACAAGAGATTAGTGCAAAAGCTTGAGGATCAGGCACGTATAACAGGAAGGGCTTTGTAATGAACCGGAGAATACCTGACAGGGAGGCGACAACGAGTCAAGTTACGTGATGAGGTATCACAGTGGGCGCCTGTGACGAGCAGGGTTCCACAGGGGCCGGTCCTAGGACCAGTGCTAGTATTGGTATATGTGAATGACATGATGGAAGGGTTAGACTCAGAGGTGTCCCTGTTCGCAGATGATGTGATGTTAATGAGAAGAATAAAATCGGACGAGGATGAGGCAGGACTGCAAAGAGACCTGGAGAGGCTGGACATGTGGTCCAGTAACTGGCTCCTCGAATTCAATCCAGCCAAATGCAAAGTCATGAAGATTGGGGAGGGGCAAAGATGTCATGTAGGGGGGTGATGATTGAATAGGATATAAGTGGGGAATATGGGAGTAAGGGATTATGTAGGCAGGGGAGAGGCAGGCGAGGTGGTAGGAGTGAGATGATTAGCGGAGGTAGGTAGGTAATGACAGGTCAGTGGTGACCATCACGACACTCTCATTAACTCTACACTACTCACTAACATATGCCTCGCCCACTCTTCACTCATATATAAACATAATAAAATATAAGAAATAAGAATAAATAACGGGGACAGTGAATATTACTATTCTACTCAAACACAGTTTATTATTAAGTCCTTGTACAATAATATATTTGGGAACAGGAGTACATCATTGTGGTTTAGATAAATGGGGTGGTACACATAAGCAGTGAGACAGGGAACACAATCAACTTGACCAAAATGAATATAACTTACAATATAGCACAGAGGACAGTTCACTACAGGAACTAAGCCACAGGTCCCAAGACCTACACAGCACGAGTACTGCGCCAAGCCAGTACTCTGCCCAATGCCTCCAACAGTCTCCTCCAGAGACTTCAGCAGCCTTCTCCCGAGCCCTGCACCCCAGCAGCAGCTCCGCTCGAAGTCTCTGCTCAGGAGCTCTGCACCCCAGCAGCAGCTCCGCTCGAATCTCCTGATCATGCTCTTCCTTGGGCTTTTATGGTGGTCCAAGCACCCTCCACAACCACGTGTACGACCTGACGCCTAGGTCTGAGGCGTCAAGAACAAAAGACCTCAGACGTGGGCGTGGCTACAGACGTTTGCCAAGGCAAGGTGTGACCATATAATTGGTTAAATTAGGTCTCCCCAGAGACCTCACAAGCCCAGCTGAACTACATCACATCCCCCTTTCTCCCCCAATTTAAAATATCTGAGAACTAGGACAATTTGTCCTAGTTCTTAGACTATTTTAATACTAATCCCTTAAATCTATTACAATACAAAGACAAAATTATACATAATTATTCCAATACATATATTTCCCTCAACCTCCTCAACTACCACAAGGCAGCATAATCAGTACACCTGGCAGTTGGCCAGCATAATAGTTGCTCTCTGGTGCAAAGCCTCCTTACCCGTCATTTCTCCTTAAACCTAAATATCGGGCTCCAGTGCCTTCCCTACTTCTACTAGAAATGCACTAGCCAATGCTAGTCACCCTCGCACGTTAACCATTGGGCCAAACCTCTCTAGGCTTCTATGGCGTGGAAAACTGCTCCAACGGGTTGCATTCTTTCAAGTAACTGCAACTGGACCACTTCACGACCACCAAGGTCGCATTTTCGGCACACTTCACATGCACACTACAACATCTGAAAATCGAGACAGGGCAGGCATCGCAGCTAAGACCCTCCATTATCCTATGCCACTACTAGGATTCACTGGCCTCATAAAACAAGGCGGCCATAATCACTGGACCGTATTCAAGGTCACCTTATTTCACACAGGTAACACTAACACTTCTGGCAAGTCAAAGTAGGCTGGGGACATCTCACACTCTCAATTGTCTCTCATGGCTGGCAGGGCATCCCCGCATACCAGTCGTACAGGTCAACCAGCAAGGCAGGATACACCTCCATACCGCTCTTGAAAACAGGCTGGTCCCAGCAGCTGGAGTCCATCTCCGCGGCTCACGTCCTTCCACATCTCCGAGGATGGCAACTCCATAGTAGATTCTCCTGTCCTGGCACACCAGCCAGAATCCCTCACACACCACTGCAGCATCACCGCCATCTCCTCCTGAGCTAGGCAGCATGAGCTAGGCAGCATATCCATCATCACAGCACGGCCGTATCACAGCAGCACACAGCACGGCCGTATCACACAGCACACAGCAGCATCGCAGCACCACAGCATCGCAGCACGGTCCCAGCATCACAGCACGGCCCAGCATCACAGCAACATCACAGCACGGCCGCAGCATCTCAACATCACAGCAGCACACAGCACGGCCACAGCATCGCAGCATACAGCATCTCAGCACGGCCACAGCATAGCAGCACGGCTACAGCATCTCAGCAGCATCACAGCAGCCGACATCAGCAGTAGCAGGCTATGGTCAGTTGCTCGAGGTGAGGTGAGGTCACTTCAGGTCATCAACAGCAGGTGCGGTCACCCATCCCTGGCAACTGCGGGTAACTGGCGGTCCGTGGGTGATGGTCACAGAGGCTGGGTGACGCAGACAGACACCCACTACACTGGATGACAGACCAGGGCAGCAATACATCTACTGGGGCACATCAGCTGGGTGACTGGGCATATCAGCTGGGTGACTGGGCACATCAGGTGGACAGCAATCATAGGCAACTCTTCAATGGGTGACAGTTGTGGGTGAGTCTTCCAAGGCGGGCTGGGTGACTTCTCATTCCTCTGTAAATATTCAATTTCGGCCAGTAATTGCTTCCCCCAAAAGTCTCACCCAAATACTGATATTCTCCACCATTTATCTCAAACCAACAACCAACTCCACCAAATATAATATTACACCCAAACAATTATTCAGACCCACCGTCTAAAAAAAAAAAAGGTCAGTTAAGGTCACTAGGATTATAATATCATACAGATATTACTTTAATTTTACACACACAAAAAAAAATGGTAGCAAATGGTAGCATAAGTATAACCGAGCAGTCAAAAATAAGGCACATGGGACTGGTTCCTACTATAAAAATAATAAGAACCACCACCGCTTAGACACCATGTCATGTAGGGGGGTAATGATTGAATAGGATATAAGTGGGGAATATGGGAGTAAGGGATTATGTAGGCAGGGGAGAGGCAGGCGAGGTGGTAGGAGTGAGATGATTAGCGGAGGTAGGTAGGTAATGACAGGTCAGTGGTGACCACCACGACACTCTCATTAACTCTACTCACTAACATATGCCTCGCCCACTCTTCACTCATATATAAACATAATAAAATATAAGAAATAGGAATAGCAAATAACGGGGACAGTGAATATTACTATTCTACTCAAACACAGTTTATTATTAAGTCTTTGTACAATAATATATTTGGGAACAGAGTACATTATTGTGGTTTAGATAAATGGGGTGGTACACATAAGCAGTGAGACAGGGAACACAATCAACTTGACCAAAATGAATATAACTTACAATATAGCACAGAGGACAGTTCACTACAGGAACTAAGCCACAGGTCCCAAGACCTACACAGCACGAGTACTGCGCCAAGCCAGTACTCTGCCCAATGCCTCCAACAGTCTCCTCCAGAGACTTCAGCAGCCTTCTCCCGAGCCCTGCACCCCAGCAGCAGCTCCGCTCGAAGTCTCTGCTCAGGAGCTCTGCACCCCAGCAGCAGCTCCGCTCGAATCTCCTGATCATGCTCTTCCTTGGGCTTTTATGGTGGTCCAAGCACCCTCCACAACCCCGTGTACGACCTGACGCCTAGGTCTGACGGCGTCAAGAACAAAAGACCTCAGACGTGGGCGTGGCTACAGACGTTTGCCAAGGCAAGGTGTGACCATATAATTGGTTAAATTAGGTCTCCCCAGAGACCTCACAAGCCCAGCTGAACTACATCACATGAACCAGCAAGACTGGACCTCGTGTTCACCCTGAATAGCTCAGACACTGAGGACATCACATATGAAAGGCCCCTTGGAGCAGTGTTCACGTGGTTCTGAGCTTTGAATACACAGTAGAGTTACAAGTAGAGATGGTAACAGGAGTAGGATGGGAAAAGTCAAACTTCAAAAGGGAAGACTACACAGGTGTAATTAGATTCCGTGGGAAAGAAAATTGGTAGGAAAGTCAGTAAACGAAATGATGGACAAAATAAAAAAAAATACAAGAAGGCAGAAGAAAGGTTTGTTCCTAAGGGCAACAGAAAAAATGGAAAGACCAGAACGAGTCCTTGGTTTACCCAAATGTGTAGGGAAGCCAAAAAAAAAATGCATTAGAAAATGGAAAAAGTACAGAAGACAAAGGGCTCAGGAAAATAAAGAGATCAGTTGAAGAGCCAGAAATAAGTATACACAGATAAGGAGGAAGGCCCAGCGATAATACAAAAAGGACATAGCATCAAAAGTCAAGTCAGACCCGAAGCTGTTGTATAGCCACATCAGTATGAAGACAATAGTCAAGGGCCAGGTAATAAGGCCGAGGAAAGAAGGTGGGGAGCTCACAAGAAACGATAAAAAAGTATGTGAGGTGCTCAGCATGAGATTTAAGGAAGTATTTACACTGGAAACAGAAAGGAATCTGGGAGGTCAGAACAGTGGGGTACACCAACAAGGGATATACCAACAAATGCTGGATGAAATACAACCGAGAAGGAGGTGAAGAAGCTGCTAAGTGACCTTGATACCTCAAAGGTGGTGTGACCAGACATCTCTCCATGGGTCCTTAGAGAGGGATCAGAGATGCTGTGTGTGACACTAACCACAATTTTCAACACATCCATTGAAACTGGGCAACTACCTGAGGTATGGAAGAGTAGTCCCCATTTAAAAAAAAAAGAGACAGAAACGAGTCACAAAACTATAGACCAGTGTCTCTGACGTATGTAGTATGCAAAGTCATAGAGAAGATTATCAGGATGAGAGTGGTGGAGCACCTAGAACAGAATACGCTTATTAACAACAAGCAGCATGGATTCAGGGAAGGCAAATCCTGTGTCACAAACCTACTGAAGTTTTATGACAAGGTAACGAAAAACTTGAGAGAGAGAGTGGGGTGGCTAGATTGCATTTTCTTTGACTACATGAAGGCCTTCAACACAGTTTTTTTTACAAGAGATTAGTGCAAAAACTAGAGGACCAGGAACATATAACAGGAAGGGCACTGCAAAGGATCAGAGGATACTTGACAGGGAGGCAACAACGATTCATGGTACGTGATGAGGTGTCACAATGGGCACCTGTGACAAACGGGGTTCCTCAGGGGTCAGTCCTAGGACCAGTGCTGTCTTTGGTATATGTGAATGACATGACGGAAGGGATAGACTCAGAAGAATCCCTGTTTGCAAATAATGTGAAGTTAATGACGAGAATTAAATCGGATGAAGATCGGGCAGGGCTACAAAGGGACCATGCAAGTCTGGTCCAGAAGCTGTCTCCTGGAATTTAACCCCACCAAATGCAAAGTTATGAAGATCGGGGAAGAGCAAAGAAGACCGCAGATAGAGTATAGGCTAGGTGGCCAAAGACTGCAAACCTCACTCAAGAAAAAGGATCATGGGGTAAGTATAATACCGAGCACATCTCTTGGGGCACACGTCAACCAGATGACTGCTGCAGCATATAGACTTGACAGCCTAAGAATAGCGTTCCGACACCTCTCTCTGTACACTGTGCACGTCAGGCTCATACTAGAGTATGCATCACCAGTTTGGAACCAACACCTGGTCAAGCACGTCAAGAAATTAGAGAAAGCGCAAAGGTTTCAACTAGACTAGTCACGGAGTTAAGGGGAATTTCCTATGTAGGAATGTTAAGGGAAATCGGCCTGACGACACTGGAAGACAGGAGGGTTAGGGAAGACATGGTAACGACATACAAAATACTGCGAGGAACTGACATGGTGGACAGAGACAGGATGTTCCAGAGATGGGACACAGAAACAAGGGGTCACAATTGGAAATTGAAGATACTCTTGAGTCAAGGGGATGTTAAGAAGTGTTTCTTCTGTCATAGAGTTGTCAGGAAGTGGAATTGTCTGGAAAGTAACCGAGGCAGGAACCATTCATAGTTTTAAGACAAGGTACGATAAAGTTTATGGAGCAGGGAGAGAGAGGACGTAGTAGCTATCACTGAAGAGGCGGGGTCAGGAGCAATGAATCGACCCCTGCAACTACAAAAGTTAAATACAAATAGGTGAGTACACACACACACACACACACACACACACACACACACACACACACACACACACACACACACACACACACACACACAGACACACACACATAAACACAAACACACACACACACACATACACACACACACACACACACACACACACACACACACACACACACACACACAGAGCTAAGGGGAATGTCCTATGAAGAAAGATTAAGGGAAATCGGCCTGACGACACTGGAGGACAGGAGGGTCAGGGGAGACATGATAACGACATATAAAATACTGCGTGGAATAGACAAGGTGGACAAGGACAGGATGTTCCAGGGAGGGGACACAGAAACAAGAGGCCACAATTGGAAGTTGAAGACACAAATGAGTCAGAGAGATAGTAGGAAGTATTTCTTCAGTCATAGAGTTGTAAGGCAGTGGAATAGCCTAGAAAATGACGTAGTGGAGGCAGGAACCATACACAGTTTTAAGACGAGGTTTGATAAAGCTCATGGAGCGGGGAGAGAGAGGGCCTAGTAGCAACCGGTGAAGAGGCGGGGCCAGGAGCTAGGACTCGACCCCTGCAACCACAAATAGGTGAGTACAAACACACACACACACACACACACACACACACACACACACACACACACACACACACACACACACACACACACACACACACACACACACACACACACAGGTACAATAAAGCTCGTGGGGTAGCTAGAGAGTGGATTAGTGGCGAGCAGTGAAGAGTGGCGACCCCTGCAATCACAAATAGGTGAGTGTACACACACGCGCACGCGCGCGTACACATACACACACCATGGACACAGTTCCGCAAAATAGATTAGTGTAAAAGCTAGAGGAACAGGCAGCAATAACAGGAAAGACACTGCAATGGATCGAGGAATACCTTACAGGAAGGAAATAACGAGTGATGGTACGTGAAGAGGTGTCAGAGTTGATGCCTGTGGCGAATGGAGCTCCACAAGGGTCCGTCCTAGGGCCGGTGTTGTTTCTGGTATATGTGAATTACATGACGAAGTAATTAGATTCAGATGTGCTCTTTTTTGCAGACGACGTAATGTAATGCAGAGAATTGAAGCGGACATGCATCAAGTTAGGACTACAAAGGTATCTGGATAGGTTGCAAGCCTGGTCCAACAAATGGCTCCTGGAGTTTAATCCAACTTTTGCAATGTTACAAAAACTGGGAAAGGTCAAAGAAGATTGCAAAGAGGCTAGGAAGCCAAAGACTGCAAACCTCACTCAGGGAAAAGGATCTTGGAGTGAATATTATATAGAGGACATCTGAGGCGCCCATCAACTAAATAACTGCTGCATCATACGGGGGCCTTACAAACCTAGGAATAGCGTTTCGACACCTTAGTAAGGAGTCATTTAAGACAATGTACACAGTGTACGTCATGCCTGCTTGTGCAGCATGCGTTACAACATTGCAGAATCCTTTCTCCTTCGGGAGAAGGAGAAAGGCTTACTGTAATTCATGTGAAGAATGATGAAGCACCAATCAAGAATCTGAAAATGTGAATTGTGTTTGTGCATTCTTCCTCAAAGAACTCATTGCTGCAGATTCTGGGTGCACGCAGGAAAAAGCCTATAATTACACTACGTTTAGTTTTGGTGTCGTGGTGAGAGTAGAAGTGGAGAAGATCGGTGTTGGTTGGTAGATTTTCGATAGATTTTGAAACGAAGTTGATGGTCAGCTTTGCAGAGAAGTACATCAAGGAAAGGAAGAGTGTTGTCGACTTATTCTTCTAGTGTGATCCTACCAACCAACACGATCTTCTCCACTTTTACTCTCACCACAACACCAAAATTAACGTGGTGTAATTATAGGCTTCTTCCTGCGCGCACTCAGAATCTTCAGCAATGAGTTCCTTGAGGAAGAATCCACTATAATTGAACAAGCATTTTCCAAACTTCACTATCCTAGTCACTTCATCAGAGTCTGCAGACGACGGGCATTAAACATCTTCAACATACCCAGAGAAGACACTGCCGAGAAGAGATACATAGTCCTCCCCACCAACTCCATTGCCAAACACGTTTCCAACATCTTTTCCAATACCTCATTCCAAGTATCTGCCTCCACAACCACGACCATCAAGGACATTATCAGTAATATACAGGACAAGCATCCATCCTCTGCACGGGTATACATAATCCTTTGTAATGACTAGAAAATTATATGTGGGCGAAACAACAAGAGACCTCCAAACACGTCTTTCAGAACACCAGTACGCAGGCAGATCTGACGATTCGAGGAATGCCTGTGTTCAGCACCGAAATTCACACAACCATTTAATCAACTACAGAAACGCAAGATTTATCGCCAGAGAAGACAACAATCAATACCGAAGAACCCTGCAATCATCACTTATTTCTACATCCAACAACTTCAACCAGAACAACGGTTTCTATAATATAGCTGAACCCCTTGCAAGGAACTTCTTCATTGCTATTCCACTTAAGAACATAAGAATGGAAGAACACTACAGAAGGTCTACTCATATACTTATCCAATCTCTTTTCCAAGCTACCCAAGGTATTAGACTCTAATACCCTACTTGGTAGAGTGTCACAAGCAGTATTCTCCACCTGACCCAGCATTCTCAACCTGACTTCATCCTATAAATACTCGCGTACCTTACACCCAGGTACATCTGTTTGTGACTTGATAAAACCCACTGCGTAACGTTGTCAATAAAGGATCACATTATACTGCATATGTGTTTATATTTGCACGTCTTGTGTAAAGACCGACGAAAAATAATCATTATAGACAAATGCAAAGCCCTAAACATTGGACAGAAGAATAACCATGCATATATAAGCTAAATAATGTAGATCTTAATATTACTGATTGTAAGAAAAAAGATTTGGGAGTTCTAGTTACCACTAATCTGAAACCAAAACAACAGTACATAAGTGTTCACAATAAAACGAACAGAATCCTTGGCTTTATATCAAGAAGTATAAATAATAAGAGCCCTCAGGTTGTTCTTCAACTCTATATAGCCTTGGTTATGCCTCATTTAGATTATGCTGCACAGTTCTGGTCACCGTATTACAGAATGGATATAAATGCTCTGGAAAAAGTACAAAAGAGGATGATAAAGTTGATCCCATATATCAGAAATCTTCCCTATGAGGATAGACTGAGGGCCCTGAATCTGCACTCTTTAGAAAGGCGTAGAATTAGGGGGGATATGAATGAAGTGTATAAATGGAAAACAGGAATAAATAAAGGGGATGTAAATAGCATGCTAAAAATATCTAGCCAAGACAGGACTCGTAGCAATGGTTTTAAGTTGGAAAAATTCAGATTCAGGAAGGATATAGGAAAGCACTGGTTTGGTAATAGAGTTGTGGATGAGTGGAACAAACTCTCGAGTACCGTCATAGAAGCTAAAACGTTGTGTAGTTTTAAAAATAGGTTACATAAAAACATGAGCAGGTGTGAATTGGACATGTAGTAGGTCTGATGCCCAGCTCCTGCCTCAAGTTGATGTGACCTGGACCTGACTAGGCTGACTTAAGCCGGTAGGTGATTTGGACCTGCCTCGCATGGGCCAGTAGGCCTGCTCCAATGTTCTTTCTTTCTTATGTACATGAAATTTACCTACCAGAATATGTCTAGAAAATACCTTAATTGTTCAACAAGAAATAAATATTAAATAAAACACATCAGTTAAATTCACATATGAAAACTTTATTAAAATCTAAAATCAGTATCAACACGTCAGTAATATAATCACTTAATATTAGTAATGTAAACAAAAGAGAGCACGTGTGCTCTCACATATGTAAATATAACACTGATGAACCACAACACGTGTAATACTCATTCAGTCATGTGTCACTAAATATAAGCTAGCAGAGGTTAGAAGAAATTATATTCTGAGCATCTCAAGTCTGGTTCATTCTTGATGTGGCAACACAGAGACAGTAGTGTTATGTGATAATTATGTTTGGTGTGTGTGTTCCTCTCTTTTCTCTCTTCTTTTGCGGGACGTCACGCGCTGGACACGCTTCCTTACCTCAGAGAATCTTTCCCTTTAACCTATGTGTTGCAAGTCTTGCAACAAATAGCTTCTGATGAAGCAAGGAATTGTGAAAGTTTGTATTACACACACACACACACACACACACACACACACACACACACACACACACACACACACACACACACACACACACACACACATATATGCAAAACAACCACTGTGAAAGAGTAGTGAAATTCCAAGCGCATTTCACTATTCTTTCACAGTGGTTGTTTTGCATATTTTAAAATCACCTGTTTACTGTGATCTTATTATTATTATATATATATATATGTATATATATATATATATATATATATATATATATATATATATATATATATATATATATACATGTATATATATATATATATATATATATATATATATATGTATATGTATATATATATATATATATATATATATATATATATATATATATATATATGTATATATATATATATATATATATATATATATATATTCTTAAAAGATATGAGTAAAATGAGGTAAGAGGAAAGTAGGGTGACGAAGATGAGAATGACGTGAGGTGAAATGACGCGAGATTAGCCTGAGGCGAGACTAGGTAAGGTGAAGTGAGGCGAGGGAGACAGGTTTGTGAATCTCCAATATCAGAGACTCGTTACTTTTACCCATCGGATTCTCCAAGTGCTCTAGGTATTGCAGCCTTGCTGGTGCAGATTTTTAATTTAAGCAGAAGACAACCATTGTAGTGCACTTAATGTCTACCTCTCTCATGTTACCAGTATATTTGTTTTTAGCAATCCATCTGCAGTGTGAAGGACTTCGTATGCAGAAGTGTGTAAGTATGGCAGTAACGTGCGCACGTGTGGTACTGGTAGCACGTATGAAGACAAATACCATTACCATAGTGATCTGAAGCAGAATTAATGTACAGAATTTAATAATTTAACTTTCAAAATATGGACAAGTTGTCATCACGTCTACCACAACCACACCACTAGTACAGGCACTAGCACAGGCACTAGCACAGGCACTAGCACAGGCACTAGCACAGGCACTAGAAGAGCACTAAGGCACTAGCACAACACTAGCACACCACCACAGAGCCAGCTATGTTCTCCTGCATGCCATTACTAGTCATCTGGCCTTGGCTGAGGGCTTCCCACCCTCCCTTGGGCGGTGGTTGTTGTCTCTTGAAGAACCCGACCTGAGGGGCACAAGACATAAGTCAGTATCCCGAAATGTTCTTCTGTTTGTTGTAGTGTCTGTTTTTGCTGTAGTGATTGTGGTTATACTGGCTGCATTTGTTGTAGTGGTTGTGTTTATTATAGGAGTTGAGTGAATAGTTATTTTACTGGTGGTAGTCGTGTTTGTTGCAACGGCTGTGTTTGTGGTAGTATATGTTGTTGATTTGCTGTAGTGTTTGTAGTATTGTTTGTTTTAGCAGCTGTGTTCGTTGTAGTGCTTACTGTAATGTTTGTGACTGTTGCAGTGGCTGCTTCTGTTTGTTTATACATTGTGCTCATTTCCCTATTGATATCGTCTGACCTCGCCATTTCCCGTAACCTCTTCCCATTTCTTCCTCAGACCTGTGACTTAGCAGCTTTTAACAGTCGTCATTTTCCTACTGGTGTGGCTCTGTAAGAGCCTCGCTTACATTTTCTCTTTGGATCCGACATCGTTTACAAATTACCTCTCTTTTACTTTTCTCACTCCTTCGTACTTCCTTCCTGTTTTCTAAATCGTCTTCATGTCATCTCTTTCCTTTTCTTTCCTATTCCATTTCTCAATGTATTGTCTGTGGGAAGATTGTCTACCCTCTCTTGTTATCTGCTCTTTCTCTTGTTTTCTACTCTCTCTTGCTTTCTACTCTCTTTTTGTCTATTCTCTCTTGTTTTCTCTTTTGTCTTTTCTGTCTTGTTGTCTGCTATTTCTTATTGTCTCCTATTTCTTATTGTCTACTTTCTTGTTGTCTACCTTCTCTTGTTGTCTACTCTCTTGTTGTCTACCCTCTGTCCTCTCTCTCTTGTTATCAACTCTATCGCTTGTTATATAATCTCCTGTTGTCTACTCTCTCTAGTCTACTTTCTTCTGTTGTCTACTCTTGTTGTTTACTCTTGTTGTTTACTCTTTCTTGTTGTCTACTATTTTGTTGCTCCGGTGACGCCGGTGAGGAGCTCTTGATCCAAGAGGTTTAACCTGAACTCTCCTTCCATTGATAGAACCTGATTGCTTCACCAGGCGCTTTGTGATCCGTACGGGATTAGTGCTCCTTCTATGAATGTCAATAATAATAATAATAATAATAATAATAATAATAAAAATAATAATAGTGAACTTTTCTACAGTATGGCTCTCTACAGTATGGCTCTCTACAGTATGGCTCTCTACAGTATGGCTCTCTACAGTATGGCTCTCTGTGGTATGGCTCCCACACTATGGCTCCTCCTGAAAAGGCCTCCTACAGAGTGGCTCCTTTTCCTGAGTGGCTCCCTTTCCTGAGCGGACTCCGACGACCCCCACCCAGGACCCCCCCCACGACCCCCCCCACGACGCCCACCCACGACCCCCACCCACGACCCCCACCCACAAGCCCCACCCATGACCACACCCATGACCCCACCCACGACCCCCACCCACGACCCCCACCCATGACCCCCACCCACGACCCCCACGATCAAGTTTTTCTCGATATCAAATAATACAAAGACTCCATCTCCTTGGATCAAGTTTTTTTTGGATTCCCCCCTCTGGGGGTAAGCATTCAAATGAACTCCCCCTATGGGGCATGGTACTTTCTCTTACTACAGGTCTAAACAAGTGTGACGTCACCCCACCTGTGTTTACTCGGCGGTCAGTGACGTCACGTGATGACCTCACACACACAGGCTGAATCTTGTCGACTTCCCCCTATGTCAGTGACGTCACGTGATGACCCCACACACAGGCTGAATCTTGTCGAGCAGGCAATAAAATGCAGGATAACACTAATACACAATATTTTTATTTATTTATTATACAACTAATGCATTTCATATATATCCAACAAAAAAAAAATTCATTGAGAAAAGATACAATTCATTGACTAAAATCAACATATTTTTCTCTTGAAGAAATTCTATGCATTTTGTTCTGGATCTTCTTCGTCGTCACCATCCTAGTATTACACATTTCATATACAACATAGGGAAAACATTACACATTTTCACTCTTAACCCAGGATAACCCAAATAATTCCACATTTTTTCGTTAATACCCACAACAATCCACAATTTCTTTACAAAAGATTCACTCTCCTCAAGTCTAGACATTTTTCTCGTTTTAACTATTTCATCAGAAAAAGTCACCACAACACTTACAACTTATAACCACTTTTCGATAAATTCACTAGTCACAATTTTACATATTACGAAGTTAATACGCATCACAAACAGTCACCACAACACTTACAACAACACACACACACACACACACACACACACACACACACACACACGCACACACACACACACACCTCACTTTACTTTGAACACCTTCAAAACACTCTCATAAATCATTTGAACATTTCCAAACAACACTAAAACATTTCCAAGACAACATTTTGAATACTCCCAAATAAGATTTGACATCTCTAATTTATCTACACTTACATATTTCATTAAATTACAACTCATCCCCCAAACTCCTCCCTCATTCTCCAGATTTTTACAACAGTATCACAAAAACTAACTCAGACACTTTACTTTGAACAACACCAAAAACACCATCAATTACCTTTGAATACTCCAAAAACATCATTCGAACACCCCCAAATCACCACTGAATACTCCCAGAACACCTTCATAAATACTCTTGCACATCATTTGAACACCTTCAAAAACACCTTTGAATAGTCTCAAACACCATTTGAGTACTCCCAAATACACCACTGAATACTACTAAAACACCACTGAATACGGTCAAAACACCACCAAAATCACCATAAACTAAGATCAACATCACAGACTAACACCCATTTTCACACAAATCCTCTCAAATCACTATAACCAAGACGATTACCAATTTCTATGAGTACACTCACCTCCAACTAAGATATAACATGAGCGCAAAAAAAAAAAAAAAAAAAAATTGAACGCAAACCAAACACACACGAAAACTTACAACAGATTCACCTCTTTTTTGGTATCTCTAGTTCGACAACAACGCCCACAACCCACAACATAACCACGGCATCACTAGTTCGACAACACATTATAACACCCACAACACCCACAACCCACATCACCCACAACCCACATCACCCACACCCACAACAACACCCACAAACTTATAACATCTTTTTTTGGTATCTCACTTATAACATCTTTTTTTTGGTATCTCTAGTTCGACAACACCCACAACCCACACACCCACACAACAACCCACAACCCACACACACAACAACAACCCACTTATAACATCTTTTTTTGGTATCTCTAGTTCGACAACAATACCCACAACCCACAACACCCACCCACAACTTATAACCACACCCACAACACCCACAACAACACCCACAACAACAACCCACTTATAACATCTTTTTTGGTATCTCTAGTTCGACAACAATACCCACAACCCACAACACCCACAACCCACAACACCCACAACCCACATCACCCACAACAACAACCCACTTATAACATCTTTTCGGTATCTCTAGTTCGACAACAACACCCACAACCCACAACACCCACAACCCACAACACCCCACAACCCACAACACCCACAACAACAACCCACTTATAACATCTTTTTCGATATCTCTAGTTCGACAACAATACCCACAACCCTCATCACTTACCAATTTATTCACAATTTTTCCTCTTTCGATACAAATTTTTCCCCTTCTTTTTATTGAATCTTAAAATGTAATACACATTCCTCCCTACATTACTAAAATTCTAATAAAATCCTCTCCATACCCATCTCCTTGTATCCACATAAATTAATATTATACTCACAACAAGTAATCTCACTACCCAACTACTGCGACATGTTTCTACACACTCCAATCTTTTCCAGTGTATCATAACTTTTCACTTCTATAATTTCTTTTATAATATTCACACATTACCTTTATTTTCAGTAAAATCCCCCCATATTTCATTAAATTTTTAATACAACCCTCCCCATACCCCTCTCCATCTCACCCACATTTCTTCACACCCACTCACCCGTCTCCCAACACACCTCTTCAGAACAAACACAAAAATCACATTTCACATCCATAAATGCATCTCATCACCCATCTCAAATCCACTAAAATCACTGTAACCAAGATATTCACAAAATTCTATGACCAACTAACACACACAGACAACTCACTTTACTTTGAACACCTTCAAAACACTCTCATACATCATCATTTGAGACCACCTTTTCTCAATATCTCTTAAGAAATATTCTCTCATCGACAACCTTTATCATCTCACTACAGAACAACCCACAGATTACTTCGAACACTCTCATAAATCATTTGAATACTCACATAAACACCTTTGGACATTTTCCAAACAACACTGAAACATTTCCAAGTCAACATTTTGATTACTCCCAAATAAGATTTGACATCTCTAATTTATCTACACTTACATATTTCATTAAATTACAACTCATCCCCCAAACTCCTCCCTCATTCTCCAGATTTTTACAACAGTATCACAAAAACTAACTCATACACTTATGTCATGAGACATTACCAACACTAACACACACACACACACACACACACACACACACACACACACACCACACTTTACTTTGTACAACACCAAAAACATCATCAATTACCTTTGATTACTCCAAAAACATCATTTGAACACATTCAAAAACATCATCAAACTCCTTTGAATACTCCCAAAACACCACTGAATACTACCAAAACAGCACCGAATACTGCCCAAACAACACTAAAAATCACCAGAAACTAAGATCAACACCACCAACTAACACCCATTTTATAGAAATCCCCTCAAATCACTATAACCAAGACGATCCCACTCACCTCAGACTATTATATAACATGAGCGCAAAAAAAAAAAAAATTCTCATAAATCATTTGAATACTCACAAAAAACACCTTTGAACATTTCCAAACAACACCGAAACACTTACAACAGGATCACCACCAACTTACACATTTTTTCTCAAACTAAATATTCATACCACATTTATCATTTCTCACCTATGCTACATATCATATTTCTCATCCACATCATCCCTGAAACATCCTTTCTTTTTCATTCCGTATATCTCCTAGAGACGTTTTAACCCCGACGACCCATCACGACGTAGGAGCCAGAGTGTAGTAGGTGGTGTTGGAGTGGTGATGGTTGCTCTGGCTCCTACGTCGTGATTGGTCGTCGGTGTTAAAACATCTCTAGGTGATATACGGATGAATAAGGAAGGATGTTTTAGGGATGATGTGGATGAGAAATATGATATGTAACATAGGTGAGAAATGATAAATGTGGTATGAATATTTAGTTTGAGAAAAAATGTGTAAAACAGTTTTATTTTTTGATGATTATAACAAATTTGGTGGGTAAATTGTATTAATATTTTTAGTTGATGAATAGTTAACATGAACTTAGTAAAGTGATTGTGTATTAGTTGGAGGTGTGTGACTTAGTTCTGGTAATGTCTCATGACATGGTAAATTTTTTTGTGCTTATGTCTTATATTTATTGTCAATATGTCAAGTATAGGTTTTGGTGTATGTCTTAGTTATGATGTGTATGTCTTAGTTGGAGGTGAATGTCTTAGATTTGGTGTGTATGTCTCATGTCTTAAATTTGTGATTGAAATGTATAAGTTGTGGGTGTGTGTATTATTTTTTTTTTCGGTGATGGTGATATGTTATAGTGCTCATGTTATGTTATAGATGTTGGTGGAAGTGTCGTGGTATTTTTGTGTATATCTTATTTTTGTGCGAATGTTTAAAAAAATAAGTGTTTTCAGTGATCATAGTAGTTTTGAGATGCATGATCTTAGATTTTTGGTGATCTTGGTGATGAGTGTTGATAGATGATGGTAAACATGATATGGAATTGGTGATCGTGATTTTTGTGTGAATGATTATAAAAATGAGTGTTTTCTGTGATATTAGTGGTGGGGTCATAAAATCTGGTAATCGTCTTGGTTATAGTGTTCTTAGATATTGTGGGTACAACAGGTTGAAACAAGGTGGGTTGGGTGTGATGTTACTGACCACCAAGTAAACACAGATGGGAGTGTGACGTCACTGGAGGTGACCTCGCCGGTCCTGTGAGGTGTGACATCGTGTGTTGGTGGTAGTGAGGTGAGTGCGCTTAGATATTGTCAAATATGATTTTTTTGTGTGAATGTTTATAAAAAATGAGTGTTTTCTGTGATATTAGTGATTTTTGAGGTAAGTGAACATGGGTGATTGTTGTTGGTGGTTGTCTTAGATTTATGTGTGTACAAGATATGTTTTCAGTTGATGGTGATCATGTACTAAGTGTTTGTGTATTAGGTTTGTGTTCAAGTTTTTCTTTTTTTTTTTTGCGCCCATGGGGAGGGAGTTCTTGGTTATAGTGATTTGAGGGAATTTCTATAAAATGGGTGTTAGCTGGTGATGCTAAACTTAGTTTCTGGTGATTTTGACGGTGTTTTGGTAGTATTCAGTGGTGATTTGGTAGTAATCAGTAGTGTTTTGGGAGTATTCGGAGGTGTTTGATGGTGTTTTTGAAGGTGTTCAAATGATGTGCAGAGTATTTTTTGAAGATGTTCAGTGGTGTTTTGGTGATGTTCAGAGTTGGTTCAAAGTTAGTCAGTGTGTTAGTTGTGGTAATGTCTCATGTCATAAGTGTATGAGTTAGTTTTTTTTTTTTTTGTTAATGTTGAAAAGTCTGGAGAATGAGGGAGGAGTTTGGTGAATGAGATGTAATTTCGGTTAATGAAATGTGTAAGTGTGAATGAGAATGTAAATTGGTGGTGAGTTAGAGAAGACAAAATGTTATGTGATCTTAGTAAAAGTATAGATAGTTTTAGTGATCTTCGTTATGATGATGTTTTAAGAGAATGTGTACAAAAATGTGTGATCTTAGTGGTGGGGTTATAGAATTTGGTAAACGTCTTGATTGTGGTGATCTTAGATATTGGAGATATAACAGGTTGAAACAAGTAGCTTCCTCTCAATAAGTTAAATGAAGTAAAAGTGGGGTGTGACGTCGTCAAGTAAACACAGGATGGAGTGTGATGTCATGGGAGGTATCCCTATCTGTGCTGGTATGTGTTGGTGGTAGTGAGAGGAGTGTATTAGATATTGTATGGAGTTGGTGATTGTGATTTTTTGTGCGAATGTTTATAAAAATGAGTGGTCATTGATGATAGTTGATGGATGTCTTAGTTTTTTTTTTTTTTTTTTTGGTGTGTGTACATGTTATGTTTTCAGTTGGTGGTGATCCTGCTGTAAGTGTTTCGGTGTTGTTTGGAAATGTTCAAAGGTGTTTTTTGTGAGTATTCAAAACATTTATGAGAATTTTTTTTTTTTTTTTTTTTCGCTCATGTTATATAATAGTCTGAGGTGAGTGGGATCGTCTTGGTTATAGTGATTTGAGGGGATTTCTATAAAATGGGTGTTAGTTGGTGGTGTTGATCTTAGTTTCTGGTGATTTTTAGTGTTGTTTGGGCAGTATTCGGTGCTGTTTTGGTAGTATTCAGTGGTGTTTTGGGAGTATTCAAAGGAGTTTGATGATGTTTTTGAATGTGTTCAAATGATGTTTTTGGAGTAATCAAAGGTAATTGATGATGTTTTTGGTGTTGTACAAAGTAAAGTGTGGTGTGTGTGTGTGTGTGTGTGTGAGTGTGTGTGTGTTAGTGTTGGTAATGTCTCATGTCATAAGTGTATGAGTTAGTTTTTGTGATACTCTTGTAAAGTCTGGAGACTGAGGGAGTTGTATTGTGGATGAGTTGTAATTTAATGAAATATGTAAGTGTAGATAAATTAGAGATGTCAAATCTTATTTGGGAGTAATCAAAATGTTGACTTGGAAATGTTTCAGTGTTGTTTGGAAAATGTCCAAAGGTGTTTATGTGAGTATTCAAATGATTTATGAGAGTGTTCGAAGTAATCTGTGGGTTGTTCTGTAGTGAGATGATAAAGGTTGTCGATGAGAGAATATTTCTTAAGAGATATTGAGAAAAGGTGGTCTCAAATGATGATGTATGAGAGTGTTTTGAAGGTGTTCAAAGTAAAGTGAGTTGTCTGTGTGTGTTAGTTGGTCATAGAATTTTGTGAATATCTTGGTTACAGTGATTTTAGTGGATTTGAGATGGGTGATGAGATGCATTTATGGATGTGAAATGTGATTTTTGTGTTTGTTCTGAAGAGGTGTGTTGGGAGACGGGTGAGTGGATGTGAAGAAATGTGGGTGAGATGGAGAGGGGTATGGGGAGGGTTGTATTAAAAATTTAATGAAATATGGGGGGATTTTACTGAAAATAAAGGTAATGTGTGAATATTATAAAAGAAATTATAGAAGTGAAAAGTTATGATACACTGGAAAAGATTGGAGTGTGTAGAAACATGTCGCAGTAGTTGGGTAGTGAGATTACTTGTTGTGAGTATAATATTAATTTATGTGGATACAAGGAGATGGGTATGGAGAGGATTTTATTAGAATTTTAGTAATGTAGGGAGGAATGTGTATTACATTTTAAGATTCAATAAAAAGAAGGGGAAAAATTTGTATCGAAAGAGGAAAAATTGTGAATAAATTGGTAAGTGATGAGGGTTGTGGGTATTGTTGTCGAACTAGAGATATCGAAAAAGATGTTATAAGTGGGTTGTTGTTGTGGGTGTTGTGGGTTGTGGGGTGTTGTGGGTGTTGTGGGTTGTGGGTGTTGTTGTCGAACTAGAGATACCGAAAAGATGTTATAAGTGGGTTGTTGTTGTGGGTGATGTGGGTTGTTGTTGTGGGTGATGTGGGTTGTGGGTGATGTGGGTTGTGGGTGTTGTTGTCGAACTAGAGATACCAAAAAAGATGTTATAAGTGGGTTGTTGTTATGGGTGTTGTGGGTTGTGGGTGTTGTTGTCGAACTAGACATACCAAAAAAGATGTTATAAGTGGGTTGTTGTTGTGGGTGTTGTGGGTTGAGGGTGTTGTGGGTTGTGGGTTGTGGGTGTTGTGGGTTGTGGGTGTTGTTGTCGAACTAGAGATACCAAAAAGATCTTATAAGTTGTGGGTGTTGTGGGGTGTGGGTGATGTGGGTTGTGGGATGTGGGTGATGTGGGTTGTGGGTGTTGTTGTCGAACTAGAGATACCGAAAAAGAGGTGATTCTGTTGTAAGTGTTCGTGTGTGTTTGGTTTGTGTTCATGTTTTTTGCGCTCATGTTATATCTTAGTTGGAGGTGAGTGTACTCATAGAAATTGGTAATCGTCTTGGTTATAGTGATTTGAGGGGATTTGTGTGAAAATGGGTGTTAGTCTGTGATGTTGATCTTAGTTTATGGTGATTTTGGTGGTGTTTTGACTGTATTCAGTGGTGTTTTAGTAGTATTCAGTGGTGTATTTGGGAGTACTCAAATGGTGTTTGAGACTATTCAAAGGTGTTTTTGAAGGTGTTCAAATGATGTGCAAGAGTATTTATGAAGGTGTTCTGGGAGTATTCAGTGGTGATTTGGGGGTGTTCGAATGATGTTTTTGGAGTATTCAAAGGTAATTGATGGTGTTTTTGGTGTTGTTCAAAGTAAAGTGTCTGAGTTAGTTTTTGTGATACTGTTGTAAAAATCTGGAGAATGAGGGAGGAGTTTGGGGGATGAGTTGTAATTTAATGAAATATGTAAGTGTAGATAAATTAGAGATGTCAAATCTTATTTGGGAGTATTCAAAATGATATTTTGGAAGTGTTTCAGTGTTGTTTGGAAATGTTCAAAGGTATTTTTGTGAGTATTCAAATGATTTATGAGAGTGTTTTGAAGGTGTTCAAAGTAAAGTGAGGTGTGTGTGTGTGTGTGTGTGTGTGTGTGTGTGTGTGTGTGTGTGTGTGTGTGTGTGCGTATTAACTTCGTAATATGTAAAATTGTGACTAGTGAATTTATCGAAAAGTGGTTATAAGTTGTAAGTGTTGTGGTGACTTTTTCTGATGAAATAGTTAAAACGAGAAAAATTGTGGGTTGAAGGTTACTTCGTGGGGGAGTGACCTGAGATGTTATCTGAGATCGGTCAGTTAAGATTCGCCGGACTTTTTCTGATGAAATAGTTAAAACGAGAAAAATGTCTAGACTTGAGGAGAGTGAATCTTTTGTAAAGAAATTGTGGATTGTTGTGGGTATTAACGAAAAAATGTGGAATTATTTGGGTTATCCTGGGTTAAGAGTGAAAATGTGTAATGTTTTCCCTATGTTGTATATGAAATGTGTAATACTGAGATGGTGACGACGAAGAAGATCCAGAACAAAATGCACAGAATTTCTTCAAGAGAAAAATATGTTGATTTTAGTCAATGAATTGTACCTTTTTTCAATGAATTTTTTTTGTTGGATGTATATGAAATGCATTGGTTGTATAATAAATAAATGAAAATATTGTGTATTAGTGTTATCCTGCATTTTATTGTCTGCTCGACAAGATTCAGCCTGTGTGTGTGTGGTCATCACGTGACGTCACTGACATAGGGGGAAGTCGACAAGATTCAGCCTGTGTGTGTGAGGTCATCACGTGACGTCACTGACCGCCGAGTAAACACAGGTGGGGTGACGTCACACTTGTTTAGACCTGTAGTAAGAGAAAGTACCATGCCCCATAGGGGGAGTTCATTTGAATGCTTACCCCCAGAGGGGGGAATCCAAAAAAACTTGATCCAAGGAGATGGAGTCTTTGGAGATCGAGAAAAACTTGATCCAAGGAGATGGAGGTAGGACATACCACTTAGCTCTGGGACAAGTCTTGTTGCAAACATCTGCACTTCTGTAATTTCTTGACTTGCTTGGCCAGGTGTGGGTTCCATACTATTGCTGCATACCCAATATGGGCCTGATGTACATAGTGTACAGGGACTTATATGATTCCTTACTCAGGTATCGAAACGCTATTCGTAGATTTGCCAGGCACCCATATGCTGCAGCAGTTATTTGGTTGAGGTGAGCCTCAGAAGATGTGCTCGATATGATACTCATCCCAAGATCCTTTTCCTTGAGTAAGGTTTACAGCCTTTGGCCCCTTAGCCTATACTCTGTCTGTAGTCTTCTTTGACCTTCCCCAGTCTTGGTGACTTTGCACTCTTTGGAGTTAAACTCTTGGCAGGAGCCAGTTGTTGGACCATGCTTGCAGCCTGTCCAGATCCCTTTATAGTCCTACCTGATCCTCATCCACTTGAATTCTTCGCATTTGCTTCACATTGTCAGCAAACAGGAACACCTTTGAATCTAACCATTCCGTCATGTCATTCACATGATGGAAGCAGCACAAGCCTTAGGACTGACCGTTGTGGAACCTCGCTCGTTACATGCGCCCACTCTTCTGACACCTCGTTGTTTCCTTCTCGTCAGGTATTCCCTGATCCATTGCAGTTCCTTTCCTGTTATACTTGCCTGCTCCTCAAGCATTAATCTCATGTGTGGAACTGTACTGAAAACCTTCTATCAGTACCAGAAAACGCAGTGTACCCATCCCTCTCTCCTGCCTTGCTTCTGTCATTTTTATCTTAAAACTCCAGTAGGTTTGTGACACAGGACTTACCCTCCCTGAAAGTGTGATGGTTCTCATGTATAAGCTTATTCCATGGCTTCTCCATGGCTTTGTGCACTATAGATGTCAGTGAAATTGGTATGTAGTTTAATGCTACCTGTCTGTCTCCTTTCTTAAAGACTGGGACTACATTTGCTATCTTCCATATTTCAGGTACTTGCTATGTTTCGATTGATTTGTTGATGATTGTTGTTAGTGGCACACACAATGCCTCTGCTTCCACTCACAGGACCCATGGAGAGATGTTTTTGGGTCCGACAGCTTTTGAGGTATCTAGTTCACTTATGAGCCTCTTCACCTCCTTGGTTGTAGGTCCAATACTTGTTGGTGTACCCTACCATCCCTGTTTGCTGGAGTCCTTTCTATCTCCACTGAAAATACTTCCTGAAATCTCATGTTGAGTTCTTCAGATATTTCTTGATCGTTTCTTGTGTGTGTGTGTGTGTGTGTGTGTGTGTGTGTGTGTGTGTGTGTGTGTGTGTACTCAAGTATGTATACTTGCCTATTGTAGAATATGAGTAGAGGTGGTAGGAGATGAGTAATGAGGGATGGGAAAGGGGTACAGAGAGAAGAAAGAGAGGGGGGAGGGGTGAAAAAGAGAGAGAGAGAGAGAAAGAGAAGGGAAGGAGGGGGGGGAATAGAGGAGGTACTCACCTTGTAGAGAATAGCAGATAATATGATAATCAACATAACAGCGCCGATAACAGCAAGGAACAGCCTCCAGAAACCTAGTGCCTTCAGGGACTCCAGGCCAGTCTGTCCCTCCTGCCATACACAACACGGGGGTTAAATACCACATAACACGGAGTTAAATACACAACATGGGGTTAAATGTCTCAGATGACCAAAACTTTAAAATATATGATTAACTAAGGATATTAAATGATTATAAATGATCAATATTGATGTTAGATGACTAATATTGACATTAGTTGACTAATATTGATGTTAATTGACTAATATTGATATTAACTGACTAATATTGATGTTAACTGACTAATATTGATGTTAATTAACTAATACTGATGTTAATTGATTAATATTGATGTTAATATTGATGTGAATATTGATGTTAATTGACTAATATTGATATTAAGTGACTAATATTGATGTAATTGACTAATATTAATATTGACTAATATTGATGCAATTGACTAATATTGATAATAATTGACTAATACTGATGCTAATTTACTAATATTGATGTTAACTGAGTAATATTGATGAAATTGACTAATACTGATATTAATTGACTAACATTGATGTTAATTGAATAATACTGATTTTAACTAACTAATATTGATGTTAATTGACTAATATTGATATTAACTGCTAATATTGATATTAATTGACTAATATTTATATAAAATTTAATAATATTGATGTTAATTGACTAATATTGATATTAACTAACTAATATTGGTATTAATTGATTAATATTGATATAAATTGAGTAATATTGGTGTTAATTGTCTAATACTGATATTAACTGATTAATATTGATATTAATTTACTAATATTGATATTAATTAACTAAAATTTATATTAACTGACTAATATTGATATTGGTTCACTAATACTGATGTTAGTTGATCAATATTGATATTGATTGAATAAGGTCGTTAATAAATAGCAATGGCAATAATAATTTACAAAATCTGGATATTTAAATGATTCACGTTTTGGAATTAATAGATAAATATAGAGGATAAATTACGAAATATTAGATTAACTTACGAAACATTAGAATAAATTGCCAAATTAAATAACCAAATATTGAAGTTAAATGACCAAATATTGAAGTTAAATGACCAAATATTGAAGTTAAATGACCAAATATTGAAGTTAAATGACCAAATATTGAAGTTAAATGACCAAATATTGAAGTTAAATGACCAAATATTGAAGTTAAATGACCAAATATTGAAGTTAAATGACCAAATATTGAAGTTAAATGACCAAATATTGAAGTTAAATGACCAAATATTGAAGTTAAATGACCAAATATTAAAGTTAAATGACCAAATATTGATATTATTAACTGACCAAATATTGGTATTAAAGGAACAAATACTGACATTAAGTGACCAGATATTGACGCTAATTAACATTAATGAAAAAATTAACGTTAAATAACATGATTATACAATATTGAAATTAAATATATATATATATATATATATTTTTTTTTTTTTTTTTTTTATTATCACACCGGCCGATTCCCACCAAGGCAGGGTGGCCCGAAAAAGAAAAACTTTCACCATCATTCACTCCATCACTGTCTTGCCAGAAGGGTGCTTTACACTACAGTTTTTAAACTGCAACATTAACACCCCTCCTTCAGAGTGCAGGCACTGTACTTCCCATCTCCAGGACTCAAGTCCGGCCTGCCGGTTTCCCTGAATCCCTTCATAAATGTTACTTTGCTCACACTCCAACAGCACGTCAAGTATTAAAAAACCATTTGTCTCCATTCACTCCTATCAAACACGCTCACGCATGCCTGCTGGAAGTCCAAGCCCCTCGCACACAAAACCTCCTTTACCCCCTCCCTCCAACCCTTCCTAGGCCGACCCCTACCCCGCCTTCCTTCCACTACAGACTGATACACTCTTGAAGTCATTCTGTTTCGCTCCATTCTCTCTACATGTCCGAACCACCTCAACAACCCTTCCTCAGCCCTCTGGACAACAGTTTTGGTAATCCCGCACCTCCTCCTAACTTCCAAACTACGAATTCTCTGCATTATATTCACACCACACATTGCCCTCAGACATGACATCTCCACTGCCTCCAGCCTTCTCCTCGCTGCAACATTCATCACCCACGCTTCACACCCATATAAGAGCGTTGGTAAAACTATACTCTCATACATTCCCCTCTTTGCCTCCAAGGACAAAGTTCTTTGTCTCCACAGACTCCTAAGTGCACCACTCACTCTTTTTCCCTCATCAATTCTATGATTCACCTCATCTTTCATAGACCCATCCGCTGACACGTCCACTCCCAAATATCTGAATACATTCACCTCCTCCATACTCTCTCCCTCCAATCTGATATTCAATCTTTCATCATCTAATCTTTTTGTTATCCTCATAACCTTACTCTTTCCTGTATTCACCTTTAATTTTCTTCTTTTGCACACCCTACCAAATTCATCCACCAATCTCTGCAGCTTCTCTTCAGAATCTCCCAAGAGCACAGTGTCATCAGCAAAGAGCAGCTGTGACAACTCCCACTTTGTGTGTGATTCTTTATCTTTTAACTCCACGCCTCTTGCCAAGACCCTCGCATTTACTTCTCTTACAACCCCATCTATAAATATATTAAACAACCACGGTGACATCACACATCCTTGTCTAAGGCCTACTTTTACTGGGAAAAAATTTCCCTCTTTCCTACATACTCTAACTTGAGCCTCACTATCCTCGTAAAAACTCTTCACTGCTTTCAGTAACCTACCTCCTACACCATACACTTGCAACATCTGCCACATTGCCCCCCTATCCACCCTGTCATACGCCTTTTCCAAATCCATAAATGCCACAAAGACCTCTTTAGCCTTATCTAAATACTGTTCACTTATATGTTTCACTGTAAACACCTGGTCCACACACCCCCTACCTTTCCTAAAGCCTCCTTGTTCATCTGCTATCCTATTCTCCGTCTTACTCTTAATTCTTTCAATTATAACTCTACCATACACTTTACCAGGTACACTCAACAGACTTATCCCCCTATAATTTTTGCACTCTCTTTTATCCCCTTTGCCTTTATACAAAGGAACTATGCATGCTCTCTGCCAATCCCTAGGTACCTTACCCTCTTCCATACATTTATTAAACAATTGCACCAACCACTCCAAAACTATATCCCCACCTGCTTTTAACATTTCTATCTTTATCCCATCAATCCCGGCTGCCTTACCCCCTTTCATTTTACCTACTGCCTCACGAACTTCCCCCACACTCACAACTGGCTCTTCCTCACTCCTACAAGATGTTATTCCTCCTTGCCCTATACACGAAATCACAGCTTCCCTATCTTCATCAACATTTAACAATTCCTCAAAATATTCCCTCCATCTTCCCAATACCTCTAACTCTCCATTTAATAACTCTCCTCTCCTATTTTTAACTGACAAATCCATTTGTTCTCTAGGCTTTCTTAACTTGTTAATCTCACTCCAAAACTTTTTCTTATTTTCAACAAAATTTGTTGATAACATCTCACCCACTCTCTCATTTGCTCTATATATATATATATATATATATATATATATATATATATATATATATATATATATATATATATATATATATATATATATATATAGGTGTAAATGGGACCCATAGCCTCGGAAAGGGATAAAAAGGCTTTAAGGAAGAATATTTGGATTTCTTCCTGAAGCCGTTTGAATACTCCACTTCCCCTACCACCCCATCTTTTAATATATTTTTTTTACCAATAGCAATATTTTATTACATAATATGGTACAGAAGATTTAAGAGATACATTGTTGATATAAAGGTGGCATATACGGTACATGTTGTTATGTGTGTATCACCGATTATAAGGCGAAAATCTCATCCAGCTCCTCAGAGCTGGGGCGTGTGCCCAAAATACAGCAGGCATTACCCCTTTGAACAGCCGCACTGAGTCGCTGGAACAGAAAACTAGCTGCCCTGGGATCCCTAGTTACCCTGATGAGTCTTTTTCCCAGCTCCTTAAGGAATTTAGATGCACTCTTTCCCCATGAGCCAAGGGTCTCTGAGCCTATGGGAACAAACATATAATGATGGGCAAGTTCTCCATATTTTCTAGACTTTTGGGACTCCCTGAAGCTGGCAGCTGCCCCTCCTTCCTCCCTGGTGTATTGGAGATAGGTATCAGCCAAGGTAGATGCACATGTATAGTCCCACACCACCTGCTTCCCATCTGTCCAGGCTTGAAGGGTGATACCATCTGGACGCTTCTGGCTGCCATCAGATCTGCATAGTTGGGGTGGCTCCCTTACTGCTGGGCATCCGGCTGTTGTGAGGCTCCTCTTGATAATGTTATTAACCTCCTCATGTCTTGCAATCTTTCCCTCGGATTTACGGCACACAAGACTATGGTACCCGAACCGGTCTGCTGCTTCACTGCCACAAATACACCTGTGATCGGCGAGAATAGGGGCGGCAAGTCGAAGGGCAACACCAATGCGGATATTCTGTGGATCGAGGCGTGTGCCAAGGCAGAAGATGGGAACAGCCAACAAAAAGTCCCCTGCATGAGGAGCTCTCATTGCCAGGAGGCGGGCTCTAACCTTCCCTGACACATTCTGAAGCATTGTTGAGGCTATATTCTCCACTATTGGTTCATCCCAGTGCGACTGTTTGTAGTTGATGGGGGAGCAGGTCTGGTTTCAAAGCCCGTTAGATTATCCCAGATCATGACTCCGTCAATGAAATTTAGGTCCTGGACTCCAATCTTGTCCCTAAGATGTTCAGGGAGAATCGCTGCTACAAGCCCTCTGGATGCAATACATGAGGACAGAAAAGCAGGTAGTGCAATCTGTGATGACTTGCAGACACCAATGCTTCCTAGTATAACTGGAAGTGTAGCTTGATCCCACTGTCCATCTTCTAGAGTAAGGTTAAGCACTTCTGTAAAAATCTGCCTCAGGATACTGTCATATTCGTGCAGTATGTGGTTATCATATGAAGGTGCACATCTTAGGAAATATGTCAACCTGGGCAGACTCAAGCACTTTTTGAGAAGGTACAAGGCATCGTGGGTGTCAAGATTGCCTATTCGTTGTTCCATTCTCCTGAACTCTTCCATTTTCTTCCTGAGAATTGTGTCAATGGCACTGCTTCCCAGAGGTGCTCCAAGCAAGACGCTATTTGTGGGGGCAATGACTGCTGCTTCTGGAGTTTTGATATTTCCTGTCCCCGTGTCATTACCTGTGTAAGGTCATGTAGGAGGGACTCCTTTGTACCTGCTAGTGTGCCATCATCTAGGAACCAGATGTTTAGCCCGCTGGTCAGTCTGACTGTGATTTCCCTAACTGCTATACAGAAGAGAAAGCGAAAATCACATGACGCTCTAACCCACATGACCACACAATCCTACAAGAATCAAGCACCCAGCAGAGCTAGGTGTTCTCCCTTGATCCGAAGACATACGTAACACACGTAAGCAAACACTAGGACATATTTATTAGAAAATGTTTCGGTCCTGGAACCTTGATTACTTCTAACAAACAGGCGGAGAGTGAGGTGTCAGTGACTCATGGTGACCTGAAGTATGCCATATTGGGATGAGGACGGGTAGACGATGAGATCATGTGACTCCTGTGTTGTTGGGTAGGTGGTGCTTTGCCTAGTTGAGAATCATGTATGCTAATGTCGTAGAAATTTTGTGGTTTCCAGTGTTACATTCTATTGTGTCGGTGACAGCGAGGCTTCTAGACACCGTCGGCTTCTAAGGTTTTGTTCAGTGAGAGCGAGTTGTACCTCATCCCAGTTCATCAAATGCCCAGTGGAGTCTCTGTGGAGGACACAGGTGTACCTGAAGTCGTCTCTGTTTCTGGCATTTAGATGCTCGTTCAGACCGAGCGCAAGATCTCTGCCTGTTTCGCCTACATATTTCTTGGGAGAGAATCCACAGGGGGTGGTGTAGACGCCTGCTGTGAGTGTTAGTAGTGTGGGGCTGCGTTTCGTAGGTAGGTCTTTAATAGATGATGTGTTTATGGAAGAAACATTTACGTTACTCTTAGTAAGTGCTTGGCGAGTATTCGGGACAGCATCACCACATGGGAGCACTATGAACTGCTTAGAGGGCTGTTCCATGGGCGGTTTGTTGAGGATAGCTTGTGCCCTGAGTCTGCAATCCCGGATGAAGAAAGGGGGAAACTGAAGACGAATAAAGGCTTGTGTTATGTCGATACATTCTTCTTCAAGAAAACAAGGGCTGGAGATGCGAAGAGCCCTCAAGAAAAAGAAAATGAGCACTCCTCTTTTAGTGCGGGTGTCTTGGTGTGAATAGAAGTGTATGAGATCAGCCTTGTTGATAGGTAGGGTATGTAAAAAACGAAAATTAAAAGTGAATACAGGAAAGAGTAAAGTTATGAGGATAACAAAAAGATTAGGTGATGAAAGATTGGATATCAGATTGGAGGGAGAGAGTATGGAGGAAGTGAATGTATTCAGATATTTGGGAGTGGACGTGTCAGCGGATGGATCTATGAAAGATGAGGTGAATCATAGAATTGATGATGGGAAAAGGGTGAGTGGTGCACTTAGGAGTCTGTGGAGACAAAGAACTTTGTCCTTGGAGGCAAAGAGGGGAATGTATGAGAGTATAGTTTTACCAACGCTCTTATATGGGTGTGAAGCATGGGTGATGAATGTTGCAACGAGGAGAAGGCTGGAGGCAGTGGAGATGTCATGTCTGAGAGCAATGTGTGGTGTGAATATAATGCAGAGAATTCGTAGTTTGGAAGTTAGGAGGAGGTGCGGGATTACCAAAACTGTTTTCCAGAGGGCTGAGGAAGGGTTGTTGAGGTGGTTCGGACATGTAGAGAGAATGGAGCGAAACAGAATTACTTCAAGAGTGTATCAGTCTGTAGTGGAAGGAAGGCGGGGTAGGAGTCGGCCAAGGAAAGGTTGGAGGGGGGGGGGTAAAGGAGGTTTTGTGTGCGAGGGGCTTGGACTTCCAGCAGGCATGCGTGAGCGTGTTTGATAGGAATGAATGAAGACAAATGGTTTTTAATACTTGACGTGCTGTTGGAGTGTGAGCAAAGTAACATTTATGAAGGGTTTCAGGGAAACCGGCAGGCCGGACTTGAGTCCTGGAGATGGGAAGTACAGTGCCTGCACTCTGAAGGAGGGGTGTTAATGTTGCAGTTTAAAAACTGTAGTGTAAAGCACCCTTCTGGCAAGACAGTGATGGAGTGAATAATGGTGAAAGTTTTTCTTTTTCGGGCCACCCTGCCTTGGTGGGAATCGGCCAGTGTGTTAATAATAATAATAATAATAATAATATATACATATATATATATATATATATATATATATATATATATATATATATATATATATATATATATATATATATATATATATTAAGATTTCAAATTGAACTTAAAGGCAGAGTTTTTATGTCTTAGGTAATGTCTAAGTCAGTTGCTTCATTATCTGTTTAAATGCTGAGGTGGAAGGAAATATGTAAGCGCTCAACCCACACGTCGGAAACTCCAATTGCAAATGTATTCCAAGATTATTAGTTTAAAAATTAGGAATAAATACCAAAGATTGTTAATAAATGGTAAGATATTACTTTAAATATAGAGAATAAATTCCAAAAATATTTCTTTAAATGCTTATAATAAGCTCCAGAAGTTTTACTTTAAATACCTTGAATAAATGCCAGCAAAATTACTTTAAATAACATCAATAATTACCAAGAGCATTAATCTAGAAATCTAGCATAAATAACCAATTTATAATTTTAAATGATTAGAATAAATACAGAGAAAGTATTAATCTCAACATTTAACGTTTATATTCGTTTAATAAATAAATAATAAATAAATAAACTTCTGCATTAATTACTACTATTTTCACAATTTAGGAGAGAGCACTAAACCCGTATTGGCCATAAAGCGGCTGGGAAGTGGGAAGCAGGAAGGTTCGACCGCGAGTGGATGAAAGGCAGCTCCGGCTCCTGGGCTTAAGAACCTTCAGCCGGAGGTGTCAAGGCTGTCTTTCCCCTTCTTACTTTCAGCAGTACCTTCCAGGTGCTAAGATGCCGGCAAGGGGCTCTTGATCCAAGTAACTGGAGCTATCCTTCCCCATCCAATAATAATAATAATAATAATCTTTTATTACTGTCTTCGTTTTCCCATGCTCTCTCTCTCTCTCTCTCTCTCTCTCTCTCTCTCTCTCTCTTTCTTGTTTCTCATTCCTTCTTTTTTTTCTTGCTGTTGTTCTCATCTTCACTACTCTTCCGTACTCCTCCACCTCTTGCCCTTCCTCTTGAAGTTTCCCATTGCATTTTTCCATTTACCTATCGTAACTATCTCCCACTATTCCTCATTCTCTCTCTCTCTCTCTCTCTCTCTCTCTCTCTACTTACGTTCCTCTCGATAATAGTAATTTCCGTCAGCGCTCTGAAGATAAAGTCATTTAAGGATATTCCGCTGTTCCTTCCGTCTTTGGGGATGTTGTTGTCGTCTTGGAAGTCTCTCTGGTAGCTCTGCGTCGTGTTCTGAACTCTGGTGTCGTGTCCTGTGGCGTTTTTACCGTTGTTGGAGGCCATCTCGCTGTCTTCAGTCACATCTATGTCGTTCTGGGAGGTGATGGTGACGCTCTCGGTGGCGTTTAGGAAGCTGCCGTCAAGTTCGGTGATGTTTCGGGTGTCCCGGACGGCAATGTCGTCGTTTCCGGCGATATTTTGATCATCAGTCGTGGCACTGTGGAGGGGGTCGTCCAGGGCCATCGCCATGCCAGTGACGTTTTCTGTAGTCACCTCGCCGAGAGCCCCACTGCCTGTCGTCATCGAGTTGTAATAGTCGTCCTTGGGGTTCTGGTCGTCCTTGGAGACCTGGTCATCGTTTCTGGTGTCCTGTTCGCCGTCTTTTGAGGCCTGGTCGCCATATATATATATATATATATATATATATATATATATATATATATATATATATATATATATATATATATATATATATATATATATATATATATATATATATATATATATATATATTAACAAGTCGGCCGTCTCCCACCGAGGCAGGGTGACCCAAAAAGAAAGAAAATCCCCAAAAAGAAAATACTTTCATCATCATTCAACACTTTCACCTCACTCATACATAATCACTGTTTTTGCAGAGGTGCTCAGAACACAACAGTTTAGAAGCATATACGTATAAAGATACACAACATATCCCTCCAAACTGCCAATATCCCAAACCCCTCCTTTAAAGTGCAGGCATTGTACTTCCCATTTCCAGGACTCAAGTCCGGCTATATAAAAATAACCGGTTTCCCTGAATCCCTTCACTAAATATTACCCTGCTCACACTCCAACAGCTCGTCAGGTCCCAAATACCATTCGTCTCCATTCACTCCTATCTAACACGCTCACGCATGCTTGCTGGAAGTCCAAGCCCCTCGCCCACAAAACCTCCTTTACCCCCTCCCTCCAACCTTTTCGGGGACGTCCCCTACCCCGCCTTCCTTCCCCTACAGATTTATACGTTCTCCATGTCATTCTACTTTGATCCATTCTCTCTAAATGACCAAACCACCTCAACAACCCCTCTTCAGCCCTCTGACTAATACTTTTATTAACTCCACACCTTCTCCTAATTTCCACACTCCGAATTTTCTGCATAATATTTACACCACACATTGCCCTTAGACAGGACATCTCCACTGCCTCCAACCGCCTCCTCGCTGCAGCATTTACAACCCAAGCTTCACACCCATATAAGAGTGTTGGTACCACTATACTTTCATACATTCCCTTCTTTGCCTCCATAGATAATGTTTTTTGTCTCCACATATACCTCAATGCACCACTCACCTTTTTTTCCTTCATCAGTTCTATTGTTAACCTCATCCTTCATAAACTCATCTGCTGACACGTCAACTCACAAATATCTTAAAACATTCACTTCTTCCATACTCCTCCTCTCCAATTTGATATCCAATTTTTCTTTATCTAAATCATTTGATACCCTCATCACCTTACTCTTTTCTATGTTCACTTTCAACTTTCTACCTTTACACACACTCCCAAACTCGTCCACTAACCTTTGCAACTTTTCTTTAGAATCTCCCATAAGCACAGTATCATCAGCAAAAAGTAACTGTGTCAATTCCCATTTTGTATTTGATTCCCCATAATTTAATCCCACCCCTCTCCCGAACACCCTAGCATTTACTTCTTTTACAACCCCATCTATAAATATATTAAACAACCATGGTGACATTACACATCCCTGTCTAAGACCTACTTTTACTGGGAAGTAGTCTCCCTCTCTTCTACAAGTAACTTACTACCTATTCCATATACTTGCAACATCTGCCACATTGCTCCCCTATCCACTATCATATGCCTTTTCTAAATCCATAAATGCAATAAAAACTTCCCTACTTTTATCTAAACACTGTTCACATAAATGCTTCAATGTAAACACTTGATGTACACATACCCTACCCACTCTAAAACCTCCTTGCTCATCTGCAATCCTACATTCTGTCTTGTCTCTAATTCTTTCAATAATATCCCTACCATATACTTTTCCTGGTATACTTAGTAAACGTATTCCTGTATAATTTTACAATCTCTTTTGTTCCCCTTCCCTTTATGTAAAGGAATTATACATGCTTTCTACCAATCCCCAGGTACCTTCCCCTCTTTCATACATTTATTAAACAAAAATACCAACCACTCCAACACTATATCCCCCCTGCTTTTAACATTTCTGTCATGATCCTGTCAGTTCTAGCTGCTTTACCCCCTTTCATTCTACGTAATGCCTCACGCACCTCCCCCACACTCACATCCTCTCTTCTTCACTCCTCATAAAGATGGTATACCTCCCTGGCCAGTGCATGAAATTACCGCCTCCCTTTCTTCGTCGACATTTAAAAGTTCCTCAAAATATTCCCGCCATCTACCCAATACCTCCATCTCCCCATCTACTAACTCCCCTACTCTGTTTTTTAACTGACAAATCCATTCATTCCCTAGGCTTTCTTAACTTGTTTATCTCACTCCAAAAATTTTTCTTATTTTCATGAAAATTTCTTGACAGTGCCTCTCCCACTCTATCATCTGCTCTCCTTTTGCACTCTCTCACTACTCTCTTCACCTTTCTTTTACTCTCCATATACTCTGCTCTTCTTATAACACTTCTGCTTTGTAAAAACCTCTCATAAGCTAACTTTTTCTCTTTTATCACACCCTTTACTTTATCATTCCACCAATCACTCCTCTTTCCTCCTGCACCCACCCTCATCTAAACACAAACTTCTGCGCCACATTCTAATACTGCATTTTTAAAACTATTCCAACCCTCTTCAACCCCCCACTACTCATACCTGCACCAGCCCACCTTTCTGCCAATAGTTACCTATATTTCACCCGAACTTCTTCCTCCCTTAGTTTATACACTTTCATCTCTCTCTTACTTGTTGTTGCCATTTTCCTCTTGTCCCATCTACCTCTTACTCTAACTGTAGCTAAAACTAAATAATGATCCGATATATCAGTTGCCCCTCTATAAACATGTACATCCTGGAGCCTACCCATCAACCTTTTATCCACCAATACATAATCTAGCAAACTACTTTCATTATGTGCTATATCATACCTTGTATATTTATCCTCTTCTTCATAAAATATGTATTACTTATTACCAAACCTCTTTCTACACATAGCTCAATTAAAGGCTCCCCATTTTCATTTATCCCTGGCACCCCAAATTTACCTACTACTCCCTCCACAATATTTTTACCCACTTAAGCATTGAAATCCTCAACCACAAGTACTCTAACACTTGGTTCAAAACTCCCCACACACTCAACAATTCCAAAAGCCTCTCTCTCTCCTCTACACTTCTCTCTTCTCCAGGTGCATATACGCTTACTATAACCCACTTTTCACATCCAACCTTTATTTTACTCCACATAATCCTTGAATTAATACATTTATAGTGCCTCTTTTCCTGCCATAGCTTATCCTTCAACATTATTGCTACTCCTTTTTTTAGCTCTAACTCTATTTGAAACCCCTGATCTAATCCCATTTATTCCTCTCCACTAAAACTCTCTCACCCCCTTCAGCTTTGTTTCATTTAAAGCCAGGACATGCAGCTTCTTCTCATTCATAACATCCACAATCATCTCTTTCTTATCATTCGCACAACATCCACGCACATTCAGACTTCCCACTTTGACAATTTTCTTCTTCTTTTTAGTAATCTGTACAGGAAAAGGGGTTACGAGCCCATTGTTCCCGGCATTTTAGTTGATTTTTACAACACGCATGGCTTACGGAGGAAAGATTCTTACTCCACTTCCCCATGGATATAAAAGGAAAAGTAATAAGAACAAGAACTATTAAGATAAAATCAAAGAAAACTCAGATGAATGTGTATAAATAAAGGTGTACATGTATGTGTAGTGTGACCTAAGTGTAAGTAGAAGTAGCAAGACATACCTGTAATCTTGCATATTTTTGAGACAGACAAA